>NC_067227.1:5917500-6217500 GCF_019924925.1 Ctenopharyngodon idella
GTTTTGTGCCTGTCTGCACACCTTTTCCTTTTTGCTGAATTTGTTGAATAAAGCAGTCAGTAGTCAAGCCGACCCTATCCTCTTCCTTCCTAAACATTGAACCTTGTTACAGTCATCTCAATTTAAATGATCTCATGGATGTGGCTGTTGTGGTTTGTGATCATAGGAGTATCAGCTGCTGCAGTAAATGTGGTTTGAATTTGACATAGTCCTTTTATGTTTAACTGTTTTAAATGCCCATTGCCCGCCGTGCACAGTTGCCCTGTAGCCACCGGGGTGGCGGTGCCTCCGGGCTTTGGCCCATCATCGCTGCTTGCGGCTATATTTATTCTTCTTCTTCTTCTCCAAATGAATCGCTTTTTTGAGGGCCTAAACATGCTCGAAAACTCATGAAACTTTGCACACGCATCAGAAGTGGTGAAAATTTACGTCTGTTATGGATCTCAGAATTAGGCGTGGCAAAATGGCTCGATAGCGCCACCTACAAAATTTCAACGGAGTGCCCCTCGCACTACGTTTCATGTACAGGTATGAAATTCGGTACACACATGTAACATCCCAATACCTACAAAAAAGTCACCCGGTACGAAATCTGAAAACCAACAGGAAGTGAGATATTTAGAATTTTCTCTGCAAAATTTGTGCTGTTTTTGCCATTTTCACACTTTGTACTTTAACGAACTCCTCCTAGAGCTTTAATCAGATCAACATCATATTTGGTCAGTCCAATCTAAAGGCCTTTGCGACGTTAAATTGCGAAGATCTAGAGTTTTTGCTGAAGGGTGTGTCCGTGGCAGCCTGACAAAGTTTGATGTTTCGCCATGGAACAGGAAGTTCTTGTAAATCGGGTATACAATGTTGGATCTGCCCCAAACTTCACATGTTTTATTAGAGTCCTAGCCTGAAGATATCAACATGGCACTATTCAGTGACAGTCATAGCGCCACCTGTGGGCAACAGGAAATTACATGTTTTACACTGTGATTAACTCCTCGTAGACATTTAACCAGAACCACATCATATATGGTCAGTCTAATCTTAAGGCCTTAGCGATGTTAATTTGCAAAGATCTTGAGTTTTCGTTGAAGGGTGTGTCCGTGGTGGCCTGACAAAGTCTGATGTTTCGCCATGAAGGAGGAAGCTGTTGTAACTCAAGCATACAGTGTCTGATCTGCCCCAAACTTCACGTGTGATGAAAGTCCTGGCCTGAAGACATCTGTATGCCAATTTTCACTTAGTCATAGCGCCACCTGCTGGCAACAGGAAATGGCATGCTTCACACTGTAATTCTATCCCATGAACACATTTCAATATGCCACAAAGTACCAAACATACTAGAAACACGTTAAATCATGCAACACTCTGCTAAGTGCTAATGTATGCAATTAACGCCACGAAACAGGAAGTTGTTGTAACTCAGGCATACAATGTCCGATCTGTTCCAAACTTCACATGTTTGATAATAGTCCTGGCCTGAAGTCATCTACATGGCAATATTCAGTTACGGTCAAAGCGCCACCTGTTGGCAGCAGGAAGTGTGCCACTTTGAAATGACTTTTCCATAATTCTCTTGTATTTTCTCGCCACTGTTCACTGTTTTCCTAAAGCGAACGGGTGGCGGTGAGCCCGGGTGCGAGGGCCCTTTCATCGCTGCTTGCAGCTTTAATTATTATTATTATTCTTTTCCAAATATTATCGCATTTTTGAGGGCCTAAACATGCTCGAAAACTCACGAAACTTTGCACACGCGTCAGGACTGGCAAAAATTGACATCTGATATAGGTTTCAGAAATGGGTGGGGCAAAATGGCTTGACAGCGCCACCTATAAAACTTCAACGGTGTGTGCCTCGGGCTACGTTTCACGTACATGTACAAAATTCGGTATGTACGTGTACCGTCCCATTACCTACAAAAAAAGTCTCTTGGAGCTAAGTCCTAAACACAACAGGAAGTCAGCTATTTTGAATTTCCTGTGCGATTTTTTTGCTGTACGAGGCCATTTTCAGGCCTCGTACTTTAACGAACTCCTCCTACAGTTTTAATCCGATCATATTCAAATTTGGTTTGTGTAATCATAAGGCTTGTGCGACGCTAAATTGCGAAGATCTTGAGTTTTCGTAAAAGGGCGTGTCCCTGGCGGCCTGACAAAGTTTGATGTTTCGCCATGAAACAGGAAGTTGCTGTAACTAAGGCAAACAATGTCCGATCTGCCCCAAACTTCACACACTTGATAAAAGTCCTGTCCTGAACACATGTCCATGCCCATATTCAGTTATAGTCATAGCACCACCTGCTGTCAACAGGAAGTGACATGTTTAACGCTGTTATGGTCTCCTGACAGCATATTAAAATGTGCCAGCAAGTTCTAAACAGGCTAGCAACATGCTAGAAAGAATGTTAGCAAAACACTTAGTTAAGTGCTAAAGCATGCTATTAATACAGTGTAAGAGGAAGTTGCTTTAACTCAGGCATGCAATGTCCAATCTACCCCAAACTTCACACAT
The DNA here is from genome assembly GCF_019924925.1 of Ctenopharyngodon idella. NCBI lineage: Eukaryota > Metazoa > Chordata > Actinopteri > Cypriniformes > Xenocyprididae > Ctenopharyngodon > Ctenopharyngodon idella. Next base: position 5,920,006 of record NC_067227.1, read on the forward strand.
TTGATAAGAGTCCTTCCCTGAAGACATCTACATGACAATATTCGGCTATAGTTATAGCGCCACCTACTGGCAACAGGAAGTGACGTTTTTAACAATATGATGCACTATTAGCAACATACTAAAATATGCAATTGACTACTAAACATGCTAGAAACATTCTAAATCATGCTAGCAACACCTAGCTGACTGCTAAAGCATGTTATTATCGTCATGAAACAGGAAGTTATTGTAACTCAAGCATACAGTGTCTGATCTACCCCAAATTTCACATGTGTGATAAGAGTCCTGGCCTAAAGACATCTATATGCCAATATTCAGTTAGTCATAGCGCCACCTGCTGGCAACAGGAAATGGCATGCTTTACACTGTAATTCAATCCCTGAAACACATTTTAATATGCCAAGAAGTTCCAAACATACTAGAAACACGTTAAGTCATGCAACACTTGGCTGAGTGCTAATGTATGCGATTAACGCCACGAAACAGGAAGTTGTTGTAACTCAGGCATACAATGTCCGATCTGCTCCAAACTTCACCTGTTCGATAATAGTCCTGGCCTGAAGACATCAACATGGCAATATTCAGTTACGCTCAAAGTGCCACCTGTTGGCAGCAGAAAGTCTGGCACTTTGAAATGACTTCGCCATAATTCTCCTGTATTTACTCGCTTACATGCATGTTGCCCAATGTTCACTGTTTTCCTGAGGCTAACGGGTGGCGGTGAGCCCGGGTGCGAGGGCCCTTTCATCGCTGCTTGCAGCTTTAATTATAAATGTAATTACAGAAATTAATTACAGATGTAATTACATGCAGGTGTTTTTAAAATATAAGTACATGTATGTACACAATAAGTGCATTGTATCAAATGATTAATTTAAATGTAAGTACATAGTAACTAAGGCCACTTAATATAAAGTGGAACCAAAGATACATACGCTCTACCGATTCTTTCCGAAAACAGCTGAGCACCTGGAGGCGTGCCGTGTGAGCGGATCTAAAGAGTGACGAGCACATGCAGCTTTTGCGTAGCGATCGTCTGCAAGCTATCAATGGTCAGCTAAACAAATGTATTTAAACACACACAATGCACCATCGCATTATCCCTGGATAACTTTTGAATCACTATAATGAATATAGCGTATAGTGAATGATGAATAATGAATTTATGAATTCACTACATTCGTGTTGTTTACATTATATGCACTTAGGCACCTATTGCCAACAAAACAGACATTTGAAGCAGTTTTACTTACCACCTGCAGTTCCAACTCATGACTGGGTTTCAAACGATCTTTAAATCCAGCGTAGAACTGGGCCTTGCTTATAAAACCATAAGCACCGATCCTGAGGGCTCGGGCAGTCACGGAAAAACACAAGATATTCTCCATTCATTTTAACCAATAAAAAAGTGATTGCAACTATCAGTTTCTATGGTTGTTTTAATAACAAATATCGAGAGCGCATCAATGTAATGTGTGAGCACAAATCTCACAGCTCCAATTAACACTGGGTCCTTTAGGAAGCAAGGTTATCTTTCCCTCACAACCAAAAACACACTTCTTTGGTGACATTCTTGATTTCATGATAAATCTTTCTCGAGCAAGTCCTGTGCAGGGCTGCCGACAACTTCTGTAAAGCTGAACGCACGTTGATGGGTGTGCTCTTGCTCTCTCGCTCTGGTCGACGTGTGCGCGCGCCCTTCCAGGAGAAGTGCCCGTACAAGGAATTCTGACCTTAATGACGTTACAAAGGCCCATACTCAAAAAAAAGATTGCGAAGTTTATGAGGATTTGGAAGAGAATTTTTGGCACAGAAATACTCTGTCATACGTCCAACTCATGTTTTGAAACTTTGGCCATGTTTAGCATTAGAATCCAACTCTTTAACAGTGTAAATAAGAATACATGAAATAGCATTATATGGTCTTTTCTTTTGGAATCTTCCTTTTTAAGGCCCTATATAGTTCAGTCCCATAGATATTGGTACCCCAATGTGACTCCATATACAAATTGTTGGATTTTACCCATTTTCGATGGTCAAGAACCAAATGTAGGTAACTTTTTAAACAGTGTTATTGTGTTTAAAGAATGTCTGAAGAACAAATAACACTGAAACTAGAAATGTATCTTTTTTCCCTCTATCAAAACAATTGAACACAACACACCTCTCTGAGTTCGGAGCATATTTCCAAAGTTTACATGTCTTTAATTCAAGAAGTGTTAAAGATATCTTAATGTCATTTTAGATTCATTTTAGAAAGTTCATTAAGAACCAGAATCTAAAAGGATATTAAGATGCATGCAAACTAAGATGCATGCAAACTTGAGGCAAAAAACACAAGTGCTTTTTGCCATTTTTGAACTGTCACTGTTGGCATATAATGCAACAAAGATTGCTAAACTCAACAGATTTTACTAATAGACCTATCAATCTCTGTGTAAAAAAAAAAAAAAATAATGATGCTGCCATCTTTCTAAAGTGATTTTTACCTGCTGATTTTACTATCAGCAGGTACCGAATATACCTGGTACTGCAGAATTTTTTTAATTTTTTAAATTTCATTACCAACTTGGTACTGAAGTACTGTTACTTTTGACAGTCCTAGTAGGTACTAAAAACTGCATACCAAGAACACCCCACAAGATCTGCCATTTTTAAGAGGCTGTGACCCAGCCTTCTAGCCGTCAATATTTGGCCCTTGTCAAAGTTACTCAGTTCATTTCACTTGCACATTTTTCATGTTTTCAACTCATGAAATTCAAGAACTGACTGTTCACTCCCTTTGTAATACATCCCACCCCTTGAACAGGTTGCATTGTAATGATATAATCAATGTTATCCACTTCACCTCTCAGTGGTTTTAATTGTTGTGGCTCATCAGTGTTTGACTGAACCAAAACTGTTGAGTTGCGTCTGTAATAAATGTAAAAAAGGGTATAATTAGCTGAGTGGTGCAGGAGCTAATGAAAAATATAAGTTGATCGGACAAATCAGACAAAACTTGAAGGCAATCAGCAAGAGGGGGCATATGCACTCATGATAGAGGACAAGAGAGAGTGAGCAAGCGACACGTGTAGAAAGAATGTAGAAATAGATATTACTAAAGAGGAAAAGTTCAGAGGAATATAATTGGAAAAAGAAGGGTTACGATCAGGCAAGAGCTAGGAAAAGCTTTCTAGCACTGGAGAGACGTTAGAGAGTGGGAAAGCTTGAAAATGGACACAGAGGTTGCTTTGTTTCTGCTCGATACATGAGTGACATTGGTTTTGCTGTGTTTCACAGACCCAAGATATGCTTTTGTATGCTGTTGTTGTATCACAACTGATTTATCCATACTTGCGCTATAGTTGTCTGATGCAGCAGCTGTTGGTCTTTACCTGTGTTGCATAGCGTGTTTGTTATTTTGGAGTTCGAAAATATGAAGGGAGGGGGTGTGTTTCTTTTGTGGTGTCAATTTCAAATATCGGTTTCTCAGAAGTCGCTTACTGCACCTGTAACACTTAGAGTGGGACATTGTCCTACTAACTGATGGTAACAGAGGAATTCACACTAGAGCAGCTTTCCCTCCCACCGTATGGCTGGGGATTTCTAGTTTTACAACTGTTCCCTTTCAAAGGCTACACTCTAAGCTGCGCTTTATTCAGCGCTGTGGGAACATCTTTAGTCGTGACCAGCTGTGAATATATGTGTAAAACAACGTCAATGAAATTTACCTATATTTATAGCCTTGCGTGACGTCATTGGAATGCGTCGTAAGCGAGGCTATAATTAGATGTGCCACAGGTGCATCAGCAGGTCTTTTGTCTTCAGAGGCCATTCTGTGAAGTTGTGTGAACTGTTTATCTCAAAGCATCTATCATTTCTCTCTTTCCCTCTTGTCAGGAGTTAGATTTGATAGGCAGAGCGCAGAAAACTTTCTCTCATCTGTTCCTCCTTTCACTCTGCAGTGCAAGTGAAAGTGAACGTTTCATATATATTATGGAAACTTCACCCCGAGGTAGTGAAGCAGATATGGCTGAGATTCTACGAAGCAGAGGTGGACCTCTTCGCCTCTCAACAGACAGCGCAATGTCCCCTTTACTTCTCTCTGAGTCACCCAGCCCCCCTAGGTCTGGATGCGATGGCGCATACATGGCCTTCGATGCGCCTGTATGCCTTTCCTCCAGTTGCTCTGCTCCCAGGAGTTCTAGCCAGAGTTCGCCAACAAGGGACTTGCCTCTTACTGATAGCGCCGCGTTGGCGAACAGAATATGGTTCTCGGAGATAATATCTCTCCTCGAAGGCTCGCCTTGGGTGATACCGAGCAGGAGGGACCTTCTGTCTCAGGCGCAGGGGACAATTTTTCATCCCCGGCCGGAGATGTGGAATCTTCATGTTTGGCCCCTGAGGGGAACCAACTGAGGGACACAGGGCTTTCACCTGAAGTTATCGAGACTATTTTAAATGCTAGGGCTCCCTCTACTAGAGCAAGTTATACATAACAAATGGGGTGTCTATGAAAGATGGTGTACTGCACACAATGCAGATCCAGTAAACTGCCAAATTGCTACAGTTCTGGACTTCCTGCAGGAAAAGTTATCAACAGGTACATGCCCCGCTACTCTCAGGGTTTATGTGGCCGCTCTTTCGGCTTGCCACGCTCCGGTTGATGGGGTGCCTTCAAGAACCAGGATCCCTTCATGGGACCTAGCAATAGTCCTGGAGGGCCTGGTTGAAACTCCCTTTGAACCATTAGAGTCAGTTTCTGACAAGCTGTTAACTCTAAAAATGTTTTTTCTCATGGCTATAACTTCTCTAAAGAGAATTGGGGACTTGCAGGCTCTGTCCGTTGTGCCATCCTGCTTAGACTTTGCCCCAGGAATGGTGAAAGCTATTTTGCATCCTCACCCTGACTATCTGCCGAAGGTACCTTTCTCGACCTTGCATCCAGTCATTTTTGAAGCCTTCTGCCCTCCGCCGTTCACAACGCCGGATCAGGAGAGACTTCACAGACTGTGTCCAGTCCGTGCTCTTCAGACTTATGTCCACCGCACCAGCCAGTGGCGTAAGTCAGAGCAACTGTTTGTTTGTCATGGCGGCCATAACAGGGGTGCTGCCGTCACGAAACAGACCATGTCACATTGGGTGAGAGATGCTATTGCCCTTGCCTATGAGGCGCGTGGTCACACTTCGGCAACAGGTATTAGGGCTCATTCCACCAGGGGAGTTGCCTCTTCTAGAGCTTTGGCAGGGGGCGCTCCCTTGCAACATGTTTGTGATGCGGCAGGTTGGTCCTCACCGCACACATTCATAAGGTTTTATAGTTTGGATGTTCATGTTACTCTGGGCTCTCATGTCCTTGAGTCGACATCACAAGCTAGTGTCTAAGACTCTCTGTGCTTGTGACACACTTCACAGCCAGGGGGTCCGGACACACAGTGCAGCGGCGTGGGTATTCTCATTCCCACAGCACTGAATAAAGCGCAGCTTAGAGTGTAGCCTTTGAAAGGGAACGCCCCGGGTTACTTCGCTGTAACCCTGTTCCCTGAAAAGGTGGGAACGAGAAGCTGCGCTTCATTGCCGCACTGGGATGTCCCAGGACTGCTCTTCAGACAAAATATCTGCTGATGCACCTGTGGCACATCTAATTATAGCCTCGCTTACAACGCATTCCAATGATGTCACGCAAGGCTATAAATATAGGTCAATTTCATTGACGTTGTTTTACACATATATTCACAGCTGGTCATGACTAAAGACATTCCCACAGCGCTGAATAAAGCGCAGCTTCTCGTTCCCGCCTTTTCAGGGAACAGGGTTAAAGCGAAGTAACCCGGGGCGTTATAGTGGTTGTTAAGGTGTCAAGGGTAGTTTGTCAATACCAAGCTATATGTTAAAGCAAGTAGCTTCTAATGCAAATTGGCTGGCCATCAGACTTGGCCATCAAGTCTATTCATTTATTGAGGCCTACTGGTAATCTACGAAGCATATGATCACAAACAACCTCAGTATATGCTATATCACCTGGTTTACACTGCTTCAACTTCTCCATTAAAGACATTTGCTTATGATCTTTTTTTTTTTTTTGTTGCAAATAGACATTACATTTAGAAAATCCATAGACCTCTTACAAGACCTCAAAGAATTCTTTCTCACAACCTGAGACTGATCTCATTTTGAGCCTCCTATCCTACTTTATACCATTCAGGCATATACCTTGACCTAATGCAACACTGGGGCACTTCTATCCACTCCTCAACCATCATATTCATGAATATAAGTCACACCACAAATAAACAATCAATAAAAATATGATAAACTTGCATTGCCCCAGCAAAACAGATAATTTTTCTGTATGTATTCACATACAGTAGCTCCTATTTTGTAGTGACATGAGATCATGTCTTGGCTGAGTGACACTGGGAAACATTAAATTTAGAACCACATTTTTCCCTAACTTTTTCAGGAACAGAACTGGCTGATAATCTGCCCACGTCTCCTCGTCTCATCAAAACTCATTTACCTGTTCAGCTTGTGCCAAGGTCCTTCTGGGAGCAGAACTCAAAGGTAAAATATATGTGTTTTTTTCACTCTGTGACATGACAAACAATAAAAATATGATAAACCTACCTGAAAGTGACAACATGTCATGAATCTGCCATAATTCGCGATGATGATGTGAAAATCATTTCATGATCATCTTATAATATGATTTACTTTTATCTGATGTTCCATCTTGATTTTATTTAATTTTTTAATATTTCTAATGTTTGTGTTATAAAGATTCATGTTTAATAGAAACTGCCTTATTGAATTGCAGTTTTATTGAAATTAAATGTTTAGCAGTTATGGTACATTGCTATTAAAACTGTTTGTTAAAAAAAACTACAACTTGAACTATTTAAAGAAAATCTACAAAAAAGTTGGTGGTGATATAAAGACATTTTTGTGTCTAAATTGTTGCTTTACTTAGAGTAATTTGGTACTGATTATTTCTGGTAATCCAGTGCATCTCATGTTTTGTTAACATTATTTTTTACATTTTAAATGTGGTTTTACATATCTTTGATATAACCATTTTCCTTCATCATTTGTTTTCTTCATGCAAAAGTATACCTGTTACAATATACTATGTAAATAATCTTTAAATAAAGTTACTTCATTAAAAAAGTGTAGTAAAAAAAAAAAGTTTTTCTCTCATTTTAATGTCCTGTTTCATGTTATAATTTTTTTCACTCATTCCAGATTGTGTATGTAGCTCGGAATGCAAAAGACAATGCAGTTTCATATTTTCATTTTAATCGAATGAACATGGCACAGCCTGAACCAGGAGACTGGAACACCTTCTTACAGAAATTTATGGAAGGAAAGAGTAAGAAAAATACTTTTTTAAGTCTACTTTAAGTCAGTTACAATGTGAAACTTTTTAAAGAACCATTTTAAAATCTGGGGAAATTAAATAAAATTTTAAAAAAGTTTCAGTTTCTCTATTATGGGCAACCCCTACATAAATCAACAAATTTGTCACTTGAAATTTGATTTAACATCAGACATTTCTTCCTAGATGTGTTTGGTCCTTGGTACGACCATGTCATTGGATGGTGGGAGAAAAAACAGACTTATTCTAACCTGCTATACTTGTTCTACGAGGATTTGGTTGAAGTAAGTTCATAAAGTTACATTTTTATCAAGCATAAAATCAGTATGTTAAATGTGTCTAAAGTGTATATTTTTCCATGTCTTTTTCAGGACACAGGACGTGAGGTGGAACGTTTGTGTTCTTTCTTGGGTTTGTCCACCTCAGTAGAAGAGAGAGAGAAAATAACAAAGGGGGTTCAGTTTGATTCCATGAAACAGAACAAGATGACCAACTATTCCACAGTCCCAATCATGGATTTCAAGATCTCACCCTTTATGCGAAAAGGTTAATAAACCACTGAATCATCTCATTTAGTCCCTCTGAATTCTGTTCTTTAACTTGCTTTAATCTTTTCTTTCCAAAAGGTAAAGTTGGAGACTGGAAAAATCACTTCACTGTGGCACAAAATGAACAGTTTGATGAGGTCTACAAACAGAAGATGAAGAATACCGCTGTCAAGTTCCGCACTGAGATTTAACTTTAGACTTGAGTTCTTTCTCCAGGGTAACTAAATAAATAATCAAGTGTCTGACAGAATTATAGTCAAATTATAGAAGTTTGTCCAATTATTAAATAAATTATAAGTAAGCCATTCATAAGTCGATTTCTGTGAAAATTTATTTCAAAGACATGTCTATCTTTTTACCAGTCTGTTTGAGGAAAAATGTCAGAAACATGTCATTATGGTACCAGTAGTGGCCCAGAAATTACAAAATGCAACTTTAATTACAATCAACAAGGTCACATTTCTATTTACTAACAAATAAATTAATAAAACATAATGTAAATAAAACAAAATGTTGTGTTTGTGTTATTTGTTATTTAAAATTTCATGGAAATATGACTAGCATAGTTTTCACGTCAGACACAGATAACTATGACATTTTGCACATATTTGTATTTTACCCGACAAACCAACTCGTGCACTCACAATCTGGATTTATTTTTATCTCTGTATAAGATTTTTGATGGGTCATTGTTACGTCCAGAGCTGTAAGGGGTTTTGTTGTCGTGCCCAAGCTATGTTTTGCATGTGTTTTTCTCTTTCTCTCTCTCTCTCCTCACAGAGCAAGTGTTACCACCTGACTTCAATAATGAGTATCCAGCTGTGATTGGATGATGGGAGGGGAGAGAGAGTATTTAAGCTGCAGCTATCATCAGAGCAGTGTTGGGGTTGACATGAGGGGTTGGGTTGACAACACTGGAATGTGACTGGAGCGTTGATGGAAGGAAGTGACGGTAGTACTGGAAGTGATCCGGAGATGGAGGAAGAATGTAGCGGTAGGAGTTCAGGAGTAAATGATTGGAGTAAAATTGTTAATCATAAAAGAAAGAACTTGTAGACCAGAATCGGGAACTGACAGTGAAAAAGACAGTATGCTGGTACGGACAAGCAAGGAGGATTTCACTAATGAAGTCTGCAGATGATTTTGTGATCAATCCAGTAAAACTGACCAAAGCAATAAAGAAAGCAATAGGAGATGTAGAGAGTGCCAAGACTTTGAGAAATGGGAATATTCTAATTTTCTGTAAAAATGGAAAAACAACAGAAAGTGGCACAGGGCATAAAATCAGTGCTAGGTCAATCGGTGAGTTGCACAGTACCAAGTAAGAGAGTCTGGTTAAAGGGAGTGATCTATGGAATTCCAATTGATGTATCTACTGACTCAATAAAGAGCAACATAAAAGGTGATTGAAGTGAAAAGACTGAAATGTGTATGCAATAAAGAGAAAGTAGATTGTCTTTCTGTAATGCTTCAGTTTGATGAAGAAAAAATGCCAGAGAGAGAGTGTGTATATATATATATATATATGTATGTCAGCTATGCGGTAAGAGCATATGTACCATCTCCAATCAGGTGTTTCAAATGTCAAAAATATGGGCATGTCGCGGCAGATCTGATCTTAACCCATAATTTACAAGTTGATGACGTTAATGTTTGTGAAACTAATTTCTCTGATCATATGCCAATCCTTTTTAAGACTTTTATTGCCATTCAACCTGTTTATCTAGAAGACTCTTTGTGTTGGTCAAGGAGACTAAGTAGTACCTTCAATGCTGAATTTTCTGCACTGTTTAAAACAAAATTTAATATATCTATGTTGGAAACTCCTCTGCAGCATTTAAATGTTGATGGTCATTGGATTCTATTAAAATCAACTTGTGAGGACACCTTAGACCGCATTGCCCCACTAAGACCAACAAGTCATAAAACAAAGATAAATCCTTCGCTAAATGATAATACCTGTGTCCTCAGAAGGCAATGCAGGCAAGCAGAGAGAAGACGGAAAAAGAGTAAATTACAAGTTCATTATGATATTCTTAGAGACTACCTATTTAGTTATCAAAAGGCAGTAAAAAAATGCAAAAAATACTTACTTCTCCAATATTATTAGGGCAAATAGTAATAATTCGAAACTCTTATTTTCTATTATTAAATCTGTTATCCAACCTTTGAGTAATGTGTATCAAAAGTCCTCAGTTATTTTCTGTGAGGACTTTCTAAATTTCTTTAGCCAAAAGATTGCTGATCAATGTACGCAGATTCCTTTGGTGAAAACTGATCCATCTGACGATCCTGCATGCATTGCTGAATTGAGGGTTTTTGAGCCTATTACTTCGACTATGCTGCAGGATATTGTGCAAAATAAAGAAACCAACATTCTGTTCAAATGATTTTATACCTAGTCATTTGTTAAAGCAGACCTTTGACTGCGTATCACTGAGTTTAACACATCTGATCAACAAAAGTTTATCTAGTGGAATATTCCACTAGTTTAAACATGGAGTGGTGACACCTCGGCTAAAGCGACCAAATTTAGCTCAGGATGAAATGCAGAATTATAGACCAATCTCTCAGCTGTGCTTTGCCTCAAAAATCTTAGAAAAAGTTGTATCGCAACAATTACTTTCATTTCTAAGCGAAAATTCTGTAGGAGAAAGGTTTCAATTGGGGTTTAAAACAGCCCACAGCACTGAGACGGCATTATTGAAAGTATTAAGTGATAGCTTCCTGGCCTTAGACAAAGGAGATGATGTTGTTTTGGTGTTGCTTGATCTGAGTGCTGCTTTTGACATGATCGACCATAACATCCTCATCTCCTGTCTTGAGCATTCAGTAGGGCTAAAGGGTACAGTCCTGAAATGGTTTCAGTCCTATTTGAGCGATAGATGTTTTTCAGTTAACTATAATAATAAAATTTCAGGTAAAAAACAACTTCCTTGGGGGGTTCCGCAAGGCTCTATCCTTTCTCCTATACTTTTTTTCTTTATATTTGCTCCCTCTGGGCAGCATTTTTAGAAAGTATGGAGTATCATTTCATTGTTATGCCGACGACATGCAAATGTATTTACCAATTAGACATTCCACAAATTCAGTTGAGTCATTTCTAGAGTGTTTAAAGGACATCAAAAATTGGATGGCGAATTTTTTTTTAATGTTGAATGAGGAAAAAACTGAGGTTATTGTTTTTAGCCACCTAAATAACTCCACAAAAAACGTATTAGATTTGAGTCCTCTGGCACCGTATTTGAAAACAACAGTAAGAGATTTAGGTTTCCTAATTCATAATAACTTAAAATTAGATAAGCAACTTAACTCAGTGGTTCAGGCTTGTTTTTATAATCTGCGTTTATTAACCAAAGTTAAATCGTTCCTAACAAACTCAGACTCTGAAAGAGTAATCCATACCTTTATTCTATCACGGCTGGATTTCTGTAATTCTTTGTACTCTGGCATCACCGCCACATCTTTGTCTCGACTACAATCAGTACAAAATGCTGCGGCGAGGTAACTAAAAAAGGTAAAGAAATATGAATCAATTACCCCTGTGTTAGTTTATTTAAATTGGCTCCCGGTCCATTTTAGAATTAAATATAAAATTTTATTGTTCGTGTTTAAATCTTTAAATAACCAGGCCCCATTGTATTTGGCAAACCTTTTAATCCCATATAATTCTCCCAGAACACTACGATCAGAAAATCAAAAATGACTTGTAGTGCCTAGAACAAACTGCCTATATAAAGGCGATCGGGCCTTCGCTGTGACTTTGGAATGAGTTGCCCCTGCCGATCAGTTCTGCCAAATCACTGTCAATCTTTAAGAAACTGTTGAAAGTACATCTAATGTTGGTAGCATACAATGATTAGATGTGGTGTTTTATATGTTGCTGTGGTGTTTTATGTTGTCGATGTTTGTTTTCCATTCTTCTACTTTTTATGTAAAGCAGTTTGGGTCAACCTCGGTTGTGTTTTAAATGGTGCTATATAAATAAACAAGACAAGACAAGAATGTATAGCAGGGGTATGTACATGGGATGTTTGGGAGGACTCCTTGATAGGAAGTGATCACTGTTATTTGTTGTAAAATAGGCTTAGATGTTAGTGAAGATTTAGAGGAAAAGATAGGTAGATGGAAATTTAAATCAGCAAATTGGGAAGCATTTAAATATATTACTGAAGTTAAGTTTCAGGAGTTGAGCATAAATGAGGAAATGGAAGATGTAGAAAAATATAATGAGAAATTATGTGAAGTATTGTACAGTACAGCTGAAGAGGTTATTGGGAAAAGTAAAAGGGGAAAAAAGAAAGAAATCAGTACCTTGGACAGAATTATGTAATAAAGCAATACAAGCTAGAAATAAGGCTTTTAAAAAGGTTAGGAAGACGTTTATATTTGATGACTTTATTTTATATAAAAAAGCACAAGCAAATGTAAGGAGGGTAATTAGAGATGCTAAAAAGAATTACTGGAGAAATTATTGTAATTCTATAGGGGAGGAGGTTGCTGTCAGTGAAGTATGGTGTATGATTAGGAAGATGGGTGGTTTTAAGAGAAATTTTGGAATACCTGTTTTAAATAATGGGGTTAAAGTACATAGTAATAATAATATATCAGAAGAAATGAAAATAAACAAGGTATAAAGGAACATCCAAATATTAGGATAGAGAAAACGCCTTCTAATGGACATCTTGATGTGGAATTCTCACTAAATGAATTAAAGAGAGCTGTTGGAAGAGTTAAAAAAAAACTTCACCAGGAAAGGATGAGATATGTTATATGATGATCAAAAATTTATCTGATTTTTCTCTGAACTTTTTATTGTGCCTTTTTAATAACATTTGGAGATCAGGGAGACTCCCTTCTTCATGGAAACATGGGGTTATTATTTCTGTTTTAAAGCCAGCCAAGAACAAGCATAATGCTGCCGTTTATAGACCTATAGCACTAACGTCTAATTTGTGTAAACTAATGGAACGTATGATTGTGTGTAGATTGAACTATATGTTAGAAAGGAAAGAGATTATTTCACCACATCAGAGTGGATTCCGTAAAGGATGAAGTACATTAGATGCTGTTATTAGTTTAGAAACAGACATAAGAAAGGCTCAAGTTAATAAAGAGGTGGTAGTAGGCATCTTTTCTGACATTGAAAAAGCATATTACATGCTTTGGAAGGAGGGGCTGTTAATAAAGTTTGAAATCGAAGGCAGAATGTTTAACTGGATTAAAGATTTTTTACTTAATAGCTGAATAACTGTTCAGGTAAGGGTTGGGGCTTCATATTCTAGGATATATAAAATAGATAATGGTACTCCACAAGGGGGTGTGTGCAGTCCAGTTTTGTTTAATATCATGATAAATGATGTTTCCAAAATGTAAAAATAGATATAGGAAGAGCTCTCTATGCTGACGATGGAGCGATATGGAAAAGGGGTCATAATGTATCTCATGTGACAAGAGTCATACAATCAGCGGTTAATGAAGTGGAAAGATGGGCTAACAAATGGAGTTTTTGACTATCAGTGACTAAAACTCAACTAGTCTGTTTTGTGAAGAGAAATCATATCCCTGAAATAAAAGTGAAGTTATATGGACAAGTACTTAAACAAGTTAAATATATAAGATATCTAGGAATATGGATGGATTCCAGGTTGACTTTTAAGATACATATTCAGAAGTTGGTAGATAAGTGCACATAGAGTAATAATATTCTACGATGTCTAACATGAATGGAATGGGGAGCTAGTAGGAAATCTTTACAAAGAATATATAGTGCACTGATTAGGTCAGCAATTGACTATGGATGCATAATTTATGGATCTGCATCGAAATCCTTGATTAAAAAAGTAGAAACCATTCAGGCTCAATCTTTAAGAATATGTAGTGGAGCTTTCAGATCTTCCCTAATATCAGCCATACAAGTGGAGGTGGGAGAAATGTCTATAAGTTTACGAAAATTTAAATTAACGATGAATTATTGGATAAATGTAAAAGGGCATTTTGAGTTACATCCAGTAAAAGACATATTGAAGGATTGCTGGGAATATGGGAATAATAAAATCAAAAGTTTTGGTTGGACAGCAACTAGAGATGCTACAATTTGGGTATTACAGAAATCTCAGTTAGTCCCTCTGTTGTTATACTGAATATTCCTCCTTGGTTGCTTACTATGCCTCAAGTAGATTTTCATCTACAAAACAATATCTAGATCAAACTTACTCTTCAATGCTCCATATCTTCACAGATGGTTCTAAAGATCCTACATCAGGAAGTTCAGCTGCAGCTGTATATATCCAAAGATTACAGATCAACATTCAGAAAAGGATAACTAATTATGTATCTGTCTTTACAACAGAGCTAATAACAATTTTATTAGCTATTCAATGGGCGGAGGAAGTTAAGCCTTCAAGGGTAGTCATTTGCTCTGATTCTTTGTCAGCTTTAAATAGTTTAATTAGTGAACAATCAACATCAAGAAAAGATTTAATCTATGAGGTACTTATAAATCTGCTTAGGATTCAGGAAATGGGTATAGTCCTGAGGTTCCTATGGGTACCTGCACATGTACGAGTACAAGGAAATGAAATAGTCGATAAACTGGCCAAACAAGCAATGAAACGTATAAACATTGAGGACAACTTGCACTAAGTAAAGCAGAAATAAAAGGAAGAATTCAAGAACTCATGTATATAAAGGTAAGACACGCATTCCGCAAACGTGCTCAAGCTCCCAGTGAATCAGTACTACATTACGTTGCAGCTTTAAGAGACTTAGTTTCCAAATGCGAGTTTGGTGCAAATACAGATGACATGATCAGAGATCAGCTAATTGAACATGTTGCAAGTCACCGCATACGCGAAAGACTGCTGCTCAAAACTGAATTGACTTTGTCAAAGGCAATTACAATTGCTACTCAGATTGAGGCTGCGAGTGAACAGGTAAAGAGTATCGCAGGGGACCAGGCCGTACCTGTGCAAGCCGTACAGTCGCGGTCACGTGATGCTTCAGGTCTGAGGTGTGCCATGACGAACGTCCTGATTCTGCCGAGTTAGACGCATTCCTGGGTCAACAAGGGAGGTGCTTAAGGTAAAATTGATCAACCAATCAGATTACTCATGTGACATCTGCCAGCTTGAGCACCACTTTTTGAGTTGTGTGCCAATAACGTCTCCTTCATTTCACTGAGATAAGTGCATTTTATTTAAAATGTGCCATTTCAAATGTGTCCATCCCTGCTCAGCATAATGAGCAGGGATGGGGCCGGGTCGGAAGAGCACCCCGTGCCCCACCCCGTGCCCCACCCTCAACCCCACACCCCCCACCCCCACCAGCCATCTCTGATAATGATTTTTCATTCAATTACTATGCTATAATAATCTCTTGGTGGGGCGGGGGCTCTCACTGGCGCCCCCCAGCTGTTTGCATCCTAGACGACCGCCTAGTTTGCCTATGCCTAGAAACGGCACTGAGAGAAGCTAAACACTTTCGCGGATGGATTGCGGTTCGCCGTCCATCAACAGCCAGGAAATATATTGTGCTGACCCGGAGACATCATTAGCTCATTAGCTCATCCAATATAAGAAAAACATTAATCAATCACAGTATTTTAATAATAATAATAATAATAATAATAATGAAATATCTTGTGTTGATCCAGGGACTTCATTCCTTATAGCTCATCTAATATAAGACAAACAGTAATTACTCTATTTTAATAATAATAATAATACAATATCTAATATAAGACCAAGAGTAATCTATCACTATATTGCAATAATAGTAATAATAATAATAATAATAATAATAATGGAATATAAGACAATTATAAGACAAACAGTAATTAATCACTGAATAATAATAATAATAATAATAACAATAATAATAATACAATATCTAATATAAGACCAAGAGTAATCTATCACTATATTGCAATAATAATAATAATAATAATAATAATAATAATAATGAAATATCTTGTGTTGATCCAGGATCATCATATTCTTATGCTGATGCAGGGACTTCATTCCTTATAGCTCATCTAATATAAAACAAACAGTAATTACTGTATTTTAATAATAATAATAATACAATATCTAATATAAAACCAAGAGTAATCGATCACTATATTGCGATAATAATAATAATAATAATAATAATAATGAAATATCTTGTGTTGATCCAGGGACATCATTTTCTTATGTTGACCCAGGGACTTCATTCCTTATACCTCATCTAATATAAGACAAACAGTGATTAATCACTGTATTATAATAATAATAATAATAATAATAATAATAATACAATATATAATATAAGACCAAGAATAATCTATCACTATATTGCAATAATAATAATAATAATAATGAAATATCTTGTGTTGATCCAGGGACATCATATTATCCAGGGACTTTATTCCTTATAGCTTATCTAATATAAGACAAACAGTGATTAATCACTGTATTTTAATAATAATAATAATAATAATAATAATAATAATAATGATAATTAATATTACTACTACTAATAATAATAATGATTACATTTATTTTGTTGTCCCACGGGCCATCATTCCTTATAGCGCATTCAATAAGTTTAAGTTTTCTCTCATTTTACAATTATCACTGCATGAAACCAATTTAAATTTCTTAATGTTAACATTAACATTCTTCTTTGCACAGATAGTGTTCATCTATGGAGAAAGATAAAGGGTAAACATTAAACAATATTAAATTACAATTAAAATATTGTCTGTATATAAACCGGAAATGTTTTTGTATTTTTTCCTTTGAGGTCCTTTGGTTTGCCTTTATTGACGAAAGAGTCACTTGCAACATTAGACAATGAAATGTGGCTGAATGACATTGTCATGGACATTGTATTGAAGTAATTCTTTTGAAGCATCATAAAACTGCAAATCAAAATATTCTTAGCAATAATTTTCTACTAAATCTTTCTAGGTCTGTTCATGATGAACTAGGACGTCATAAAAGGCAGAAATCTTTGATCTACCCAGTGCATTTTTACACTAAATTGAAAAACAGGTAGGAGTTACTGATATGTTAAGAAAGATCATTAAATTCATAAAAAAGATCATTAAATTAATTTGAATTACACCGCAAGTTTCTCTTTATATGTTTGTAGATTATCATGCTACAGTGTCTAGTGTTGCATGGGCTTTGAAGAAGCCATGTACTGTCATAGTTATATATTGAATCGTATTATTGAAAAATTTCTGTAACCATATGATTTATCATGTCATCTATGCAATTGTAGTGGATTTTCAGGTGTTGTCAACAAAACATGAGGACATTTTTCGAAAGGACAATCTTTTGATAGTCGAGAATGCTCTTGGGTGAGAACTTTACATTATTTACTGGTTGTTATGACTTATTACACAGCTCAAATATGACTGGTCAGGCACACCTTCTTGCAGTCTGTTGATTCTTAGTAACAACACCTATTGGGGTTTATTATGCAATAACCAGTTGAATGTACTTTTCATATTACATATTACATGTCCATATAAATGTTTATAATAAAGGAAGTGATTGTACCCCTTAAAATAGTAGCACTGTGTATGGCACATATGCAATTATCAAAACTTACCTTACTTATATTGTCTATTAATGTTTTTCAGAAACCACTGGAGACTCATGATTGTGTGCTTCCCTGGAAACGAAGAAGTGGAACACATCAAAAGGGGGCGAAAATTGGTGCAAAGTATGAGGTAGATATATATGTTACATTGGGGTAATTACATTTGGTGCTGTTGCCCCTACTATGAAATAATGCTGCTACTTTTAATCATTTACCTAACATTTATAATATTCAATTTCTCAGTGTTTAATCAGTTGTGTTGTACATTTAGGCCTTGCATTTTAATGCTAGACTCCCAATCTGAGCAAGTGAGTGACAGCATGGATGTGTTCCAAAACATTCGAAGGTTGGTTCTGTTTTATTTTTATGTAAACACAGCACAAAATCCTAAAATTAAATTTTTTGTACTCATTTTGTTTTAAACATGCATGCCTTTCTTCTATGGAACACAAAGGAGGACTTTGAAATGGTTATCTGGGATTCGTCATTACTATAACAGTGACAATTATAAGTATGTTGGCTTTTGAACTCCATATAACATGTAAAAGGACCACAGGATTAGTTGTGATGAAAAGTTGCAAAGTAGTAGTCATTACCCATTTATTATATTTCAAGTCTTCTTAAACCATACATTAAATTTGTAACAGTAAGAGATCAAATTGAATTATAATTTTACTATCAGCAAGCTTGAAAAGTCGATAATGATCAGTAAACGATAATCTTAGTTTCCTAGCTGTCCTGTTAATTTTATAAAGTAATAGCTGTCCTGTTAAAATGATAAAAAGTGCCTTCTGTTTGGCAAAACAAAGAATTAGACTGTGGTCCACAGACACTTTTATTACAGTCTAGGGCTGTCACAGAGATAGATGTAATTTCAGGACTGTTCATTCTCTATTATAAAGCTTGAAATAATTAAGCTTTATAATGACAATTGCCATTGACTGAGAAGGACAATCTTTAAAGATGACAATGTTCTCATGTTGTGTTCGGCAGAAGAAACTCATTTGAAGTTCATGAGGGTGATTAAATGATTGATAAATGATATATTTTTCGTTTTAGGGCGAGCTATCCCTTTAAGATATATGAGTAAGCGTAATGTTGCAAAACCAGGACAAGATATGCTTTAACAAAAAGTTCAATAAAATGTGGCTGTCATAGAGATATACATTTAATAAGATTTTTTTCTCTTTCAGTTACTTAACAGAAATGTGGAAAAACACAAGAAAAACACCCCGGATATTTTCTGCAGAGTCTATGCCAGCCCTGAAATTGAGGGTACCTGAACAGCAAGGAAACACTTCTGAGTGTGGCATATTTGTATTACTCTATGCAGAGAATTTTCTGAAGGTAAGTTCTGAAAGTAAAAAGTAAAATCATGGTACTGTGCATGTCACTAAAAGAAAACAAATGATTTATGTTTCAATTCCTTCCTCTAGGATCCTCCCAAAGAACTAATCAATGAGCTTGACTGTACATCCTGGTTTACACTGGCCGATGCATCTTCAAGGCGTGCACAGATCAGGGACAAAATGCGAAGCAGTTTAGAAGGTGTTTTTTTTTTTTTTTTTTTTTTTTTTTTTTATGAACATTACAGAATCCTTATGAAATTAATTCAGTTAAAATATCTAAAATCTTGTGCCACTATTTTCTTAAATTTTAGGAAGTTATTTTAAATACAGCATAGGGTGCACAAGCATAAAATTTTGATGTTTTGATATGGCAGATGATATGTATTTAACTTGTGCTACATTAATCTTGTAATACTGGTGATTAGACTGTGAGTTTTGCTTATGCAGCACAGAGAAGTGAAGCAGAGGAAAACAAAGCAGAAGAAAGAGAAAGTGAAGAAGAGCAAATGGTTGACGAGAGAGGGCAAGAGGAAAACATAGCCAAGAAAAGAAAAATAGAAGGTAGAGAGGAAGAAAACATACCTGAGGAAAGAGAAAAGGACAAAACAGCTCAGGGAGGAAACTATACAGTTCTGGGAAGGCTGTCAGTGCCAGGCACCAAAAGAAAATACGCAGTCACTCAAGATGAACTGAAGGGGATAATAAAGGCAGAAAACATGTCAAACAACATGTTGAGAAGCTTGATTAGGGTTTGTATATACTCTAAACCTTATAGCAATTTGCTATACTTTTACAGAACAAAGCATTTATAAAACAGTAACATATTGGTTTACCCAAAGGTTCGTAAAGAGGATCTCCCTCAGGAGCTCAGAGAGCAACGGCCAATAAAAGCCAAGACCAAAATTAGCATATTCTCTGCTCTCAGTGAAGGGGAGGCCACAGATTTAGCCCAGGAGCTGGGAGCCATGTAAACCTAGGCATGCTTGCAGGTGTTCCCAGTGCGCAGGCAGACATTGCAAAGTAAGTTGCTTTCCGCATATGGATTTTTTTTTAAAACTTGCTTCTTGCTTACAAATCTGTCCATTTATCTGTTTACAGGAATACACTCTGCACTCTCCAGTGCTTGCTCCGAGAAAAAATGGGAGAGGAATCTCCTTTTAGTCTGCTGACCCATATATTAGGACCACAAGTCATAGATGTTGTCATCTCATTTTTAATTAGTCAGTTTAAGTTAATTAAAACAAAACTTAATTAAGTAATGTTACAGTTAATTAATTTAAATATACAACATATCACTGTTAGAGAACACATTCAGACAGCAGAGTAATGTTAAACATTCGTGGTTTACTTAGCTTAATTTACAATAAAAGATTACATTATTTTTTTCAGATTTGTTTTAAAAAAAAAACAGCAGTCTCTTTCACTTCATTTCTCATATGCACACTTACATGCAAGTTCATTTTAAATGTATATTTTAATTTGTTACAGTGCCTTAGTTATTTGTTTTAGTTTTTTTGTTTTTCATATCTACATTCATTCTTAGAATTTAGTTAGTCGCCTTTTGAAATTCTTTCTATACTTTTGTTTCATGTTTTTTGCTCTGTGTGGAAACAGTGGTCTTATCTGTCTTGTCAAATCTGTAGTTACAGCTGTAAATGCCATTCCAGTCACGCTGGCATTTGTTACACTGTCATGCAGGTTTTTAATTTGCTGGCTAATGTGCTGAGGAATGTTCTGCCATTTCTGCACAGTCTCCAGTATTTCATTTAATTTCTGCACTTAAGTTTTAGAGTGGTTTGCTTCAGTGTTCACATTTAACTGCATTGACATGTCTTCTTGCCACAAAGTAGGTACATCTCTTGTTAATATGACATCAAATAATTCACATGCCAGTAGAAGGCAAGCACATTTCTCATTGTAAGAGAATGTACAACAGGTACACTGAAATGTTGCTGCAGAAGTGTAGTAAATCCTCTCATTACATAAACTTTTTACATCTACCTCTTTTGTGTCAAAGCACAGAATGGAGTAAAGCTTTTTTTGCTTAATTACACTAGCATGTGCATTTATTTGATAATTCAAAGCAGGAAACTCCTAAGAATGATGTTCACTCAGCAAATCAGTAAGTACAAGGTGTTTACAGCGATGTCCTCTGAAAACTTTCAGATGGACAAACTTTGTAGGATAGACCAGGGGTTTGTTCTGATGGAACTTCATAAAGGTATGTGTCGTGGGATATAAGATTAATGCTATCTTGCCAACCTTTTTCCACCAATCTAGAGGCTGACTTAAGTATTTCTCCTGACTTCAAAGAGGCATTTTTCATTCATTTTCATTGCCTGCAAATAATGAATGACCTGGAAGTACCCATCTGTCTTTGTGATGAGAATGCTGATAAGATCATCCAGTCTACGGTTCCTAATGCCACCCAAAAACTGATATTTTAAGCGATGGAAAAATCTAATTAGACAACCAAAGAAAAACAATACATGTTTTGATATGATTGTGTTTGATTTTTGATATAACTACATTCTAAATGCTTCTATTACATTATTTGCATTAACTCAAAATGAAGTTGCATAAGTTTAATTTCAAATATTACCCTTCAACAAGATTGTTTGTATCAGAGTCAGCATGGTTATAGCACCGTCCAAAGGTCAGACCATGTGTGTCCTATTTCCAGCCAGTGATCCTTGAAGTATGAGCAAAGAGCTGGGAAATCTTCAAACCTCTTGAGGAATTGCTCAGCAGTTGACTTAAAATCTTGATGCTATAATGAAAAAAGAATAATAGATTTAATGTTAAATTTAAGTGATTTAATATTTGCTTTAAAATAGTTATATAAATAGTAACAGTACAGGTAACACTTTAGTATAGGGAACACATTCAATATTAACAACGACTTTTTCCTCAATAAACTCCTAATTTACTGCTTATTAATATATAGTAAGGTAGCTGTTAAGTTTAGATATTGGGTAGTATTAAGAATGCAGAATATGGTCATGCAGAATAAGGCATAAGGAAGCAAAATTGAATTGTTAATTTTACGCACTGTTGCACAAAGCTTCATCTTTCTGATGAAGGAAATTATTTCTTTTCTAACATCAGTATTTGATGGTCCACTGATTCCAGAGTCTGTCTTTGAAAGCCAACAGACAATAGCCTGAAAACAGACATCAAATAACTTTTTTACATTTTTAAAATATAAAGAATATATAAATTTGTATATATTCAATTCAATATATACATACTTGCATAACATGATACCAGCACAGCAAGATATCTGACTCTGGGAAGACTTTCCGCAAGGCATTTATCTCACACATATCCTTGTCCACCATGAAGCACCTAGAGGAAACAACACAGCATACCAGAAGGATGAAAACACACATATACACTACGATTCAAAAGTTTGGGATCAGTAAGATTTTTTTTAATGTTTTTAAAAGAAGTCTCTTATGCTCACCAGGGCTGCATTTATTTGAATAAAAATACGAAGAAAAAAACTATAATATTGTAAAATATTATAACATTTTAAAATAATTGTTTCCTATTTCTATATATTTTAAAATGTAATTTATTCCTGTGATCAAAGCTGAATTTTCAGCATTATTAATCTAGTCTTCAGTGTCACATGATCCTTCAGAAACCATTCTAATATACTGATTTGATGCTCAAGAAACATTTAATGTTATTATCACTGTTGAAAACATTTGTGTATAATTTTTCTTTCAGGATACTTTGATGAATAGAAAGTTAAAAAGAACATAATTTATCTGAAATAGAAAGAAAGCTTTTGTAACATTGCACACTATACTGTTCAAAAGTTTGGGGGTCAGTAAGGTTTTTTTTTTTTTTTTTTTTTTTTTTTTTTCAGGATGCATTTAATTGGTCAAAAGAGACAGTAAAGACATTAATAATTTTACAAAAGATTCTATTTTAAATAAATGATGATCTTTTGAGCTTTCTATTCATCAAAGAATCCTGAAAAAAAATTGTACACAACTGTTTTCAACATTGATAATAACCATAAATGTTTCTTGAGCATCAAATCATCATATTAGAATGATTTCTGAAGGATCATGTGACACTGAAGACTGGAGTAATGATGCTGAAAATTCAGCTTTGATCACAGGAATAAATTACAGTTTAAATATATATTCAAATAGAAAACAGTCTCTGGTATCTGGGGCCAGAATATACATACCTTGGTGCAGTAGGACACACTCTCCTTAATTGCTTTAAAGCTATCTCTAGTGTTGCCTCTTTCTCATTGCTTGTTACTATGAAAGCGACTGGAACTCCATGGCCATGGTCATCTCTTATAGCCAGGGTATAAAGTGGAAAATTATACTGGTTGACGCAATAAGTGGCATCCAAAAATATAATGTTCTTTCCATGTCTGTGTAGATTCTCTCTCATGTTGGGAGTCTGAAGGATAATTATGAGATCCTTCTCATGGGAAAAAGGCTGAAAAAAAAAAAAACATTGTCCTTGAGGTGACTGGTCAATAATTTGGCTGAACTAACAGCATCATCTTTATCCAAATGGCTTCGGCGTACCAAGCATGTGTGTATATTCTCAATGTCTTTTGGAGTGACAAAGTACTGACGGTTGTTCAAGTTGGTGTGACCGTGAGATCTGGACCATTTGTGGGCTTCCAGTAGAATGATATCTGGCTTGACACCCAATGAAATCCATTCTTCAATTTGTTTGACCAAATCTGGACACACTGTTTGAAAGTGTCCTTCTTGTTCAAAAGTTGCATTGTGCCCATTGTGCTCTTTGGTGGTGCGTTGTACAATGATTTTGTGGCTTAGCCAATCATTTTAACCTTAAATGATGTGTAAGCCATACACCCTGAGGTCTTGTAACTTCCATCAACGGGGTTCCCTGACCGGATACAGTAGAAAATGTAGTATCCATTATCCTTGTCCTTTTGACTTGCAGAATTTGTGTTTCTAAAGTTTGTTAAAGTTTAAAGTTTTTCTTGAATGAATGTTTCATGATTTTCTTCTTTCTTCAGGACATGCACATCAACTGTAATATTTTTGTTTTTTCCTCTTTGTCTTTCTTCACGCAACACTGTTTTCTTAATACAATCCTCCATTTCTCTTTACATTCTGGGGAGAAAAACATTTATTAATACTAGGTTTGTTGCCTAAGGATGAAGCTCTTGGTAACAATTTATAATAAAAACTATCACCAATTATTATATTCTTAAGATAGTGTAACCACCATTATTATTAATTAATACAACTTCATGATGTTCCCAGGCCAACATTAGAATTCTCTGCATAATATTTGAATTTTATTCATAACACCCTGGCTCAGCACAAGATATTTCATTATTATTAGGGGCCAAGCACAGAAGGTGCGTAGGCACCTATTGTATCTGTTGGCGTTCTCTTTTTTTTCCATTCTTCTTCTTCTTCTTCTTCTTCTTCCGCTCTGTAAGTCTATGGCAGAGATACGGTCTAGAGTGTAGAGAGATACGGTCACATCCTCTGCGAAATTCTTCATAGTTGATTCTGGAACTGCATTGCTGGGCATGGATCTAAAAAAGGGTTATACTTGCACTTCGAGGGTCAACGCTTGCTTCCCCCTCTTTCTCTTCCTGGATCTCAGGCCCCTACTGCACCTGTAATGTGACTTTCAAACCCACCCGCACCTCCGAGTACACTGGGATGCGCAAAAGGCTTTGTTCACAAAGTGAAGCTTTCAGAGAATGTTGCTCCGTTCAGTCAAAAACTGCGCCGCTTACCGCTGTCTGTGCGCTCTGCTGTTTCCAAGGAATTGGATCACCTTCTCAAAGGAGTTATTGAAAAAACTGATGCGTCACCCGGGGTTTCTCCGATCGTCGTCACGCAAAAGAAAACGGGTGGCATCCGCCTATGTGTCGATCTCAGAGAACCCAATAAAGCCATCGTAACTGACAGTTATCCCTTGCCACATATGGACGAGTTACTCTCATTACTTGACTTGACATTTGATATTCAACAGTGCTTCGATCTGCCTGCATTGACACTATTCTTTAAGAGCTGCTGTGCAGCCAAACAATGTACCAGTTATCAATGTAAAGCTGCTTTGACACAATCTACATTGTAAAAAGCGCTATATAAATAAAGGTGACTTGACTTGACTTAGTGGGGCTACATTATTCTCAACTATTGACCTTCAAAGCGCAAATCATCAGGTCATCTTACATCCTGACAGTAGAGACTTAACTGCTTTCATCACGCACGAGGGATTGTTCCGTTTCTGCCGGGTCCCGTACGGGTTGGCTTCGGTGCCATCGGCGTTCCAGAAGATGATGCGCATTATCTTACATGACTTACCGAACGTGGCAAATTACTTGGATGATATTATTATATGGGGACGCACCGCTGAGGAGCATGAATGCTCACTGAAAGCCGTTCTGCAACGTCTGCACGATACAGGACTAAAAATTAATGCTGCAAAATGTCACTTCAGACGAACCAGCTTACAGTTCCTGGGTCAGTTACAGCACAGGGTATCAAGCCTGACAAGCAACACCTGGCTGCAATTCTACAGGCCCCGGTTCCAACGGATGCTGTTAATTTGCGCTCTTTCCTCGGCCTGCTGTCGTGGTACAGTAAATTCATTCAGAATTTCGCTTCTGTGGTTGAGCCATTACGCGCCTGTTTGCGGAAGGACGCAGAGTTTTCCTGGTCGGAAGAAGCACAGAACAGTTTTTCTTAAGTCAAACAGCTACTTGTTGACAGTGCTGCTTTGGCCCTTTATAACCCTGATCTGCCCACACTTATCTCAACTGACGCGTCTGATTATGACGTCGGGGCTGTTTTCTCTCAGATACACCCTGATAACTCTGAACGCACCTTGGCCTTCGCGTCAAGAACCCTCACTCCGGCCGAACGCAAATATTTGACTGTAGAAAAGGAAGCCCTGGCTAGTGTTTGGGCGGTCGAGAAATGGAGGACATACTTGTGGGGTCGGATGTTCAAATTGTGTACAGACCATCAGGCATTAACCACTCTACTCACTACGAAAGGAGGGGACCGTGCAGGAATGCGTATCGCGCGCTGGGCTGCGCGCTTGCTGTGTTTCAATTACGAAGTGATCTACCGACCAGGTTGTCATAACTTCACTTCCGACTGTCTGTCACGTCTTCCTTTGCCTTCTGAATCTATGGAAAGTGATGCGGACACTGAGCCTGAACAAGTAGCTTTGCTTTTCTCTGCATTGACCGCTGTGAACCCAAAAGAATTTGCAGCTGCTTCTTCCTCCTGCCCTGAGATGTGTAAGTTGCGCGCACAGATACAACAAGGTTGGCCGCACTCTTCTTCACACGTTGACCCCCTCCTGCTGCCATTCTACAAACTGAGACATGAATCAGAATCAGAATCAGAATGAGCTTTATTGCCAGGTATGTTTACACATACGAGGAATTTGTTTTAGTGACAGAAGTTCCACAGTGCAACAGAATGACAGTGACAATACAAGACAGATAATAAAAGAATAATATACAAATATACAAGATAGACAATGTGCAAAATAGCAAATAGCAAAAAAAACACAATATATAATATAGACAATTTTGTATGTACAGCTATGATATGTGCAAATTTGAAATATAAATAAATATGTGTTTTAAGTGACTTGCTGCAACGGACGACTTCATCCTTAGGAGATCACGTCTCATTGCACCTGTGTCATTACGCCACAGGTTAATGATGCTCGCGCATGAGGGACACCAGGGCATTGTGCGCACTAAGCAACGACTGCGCGATCTATACTGGTGGCTGCGGATGGATGAGTCGGTTATGTGCTTTATCTCATCATGCCACCTGTGTCAGGCTTCAGACAAAACCGCTAACGTACATTTTGCCCCACTTCAGCCTGTGCCCTTACTAGCAATGGATGTAGTGGGCCCATTCGAGTCGGCTACCTAGGATTGCCGCTATGCCCTTACTCTTATGGACTATCATAGTAAATGGCCTGAAGTTGCGTTAGTGTCTTCAGTGAGCAAGTGCTTCATTTTCTGTGTTTAGTCATCATGGGAACCCGGAGTGCTTAGTGATGGATAATGGACCTCAATTTACAGCTGCGGAATAGATTGTTTGCACATGACGTCATTGCTGCAGCGCGAAATGCAGCTGGAGGGCAAGGAGTGATCCCCCCCAGATGTACCCAGATCTGGGCCTGATGAGTGTGTTTTAACTCGTCCTCAGCGTGTGAGATACTCTCCAAGGTGGTTGAAAGACTTTGTGCACTAAAAGAAAAAAAAAAAAATCTTTTGTATTTGAAGCCTGCTGTTATATTGGATATTTCTTGAATTCCATATTTAGTAGTGCATTCAAAGTAAAGGAAGTGATTTGCAAAGAAAAGAAACTGAGTTACAGATTTAGGTGTTCTTATGGTAATTTCTAAGTGAAAGTGTCCTTGAGTAAAAGGGGAATATGTTATGTTGTTTTGACACTAGGTGTCACTAAGGGGTTAGAAAAGAAAAGAGGAACCAGTGAAGTAGTGTAGAGGTAGAGTGTATACATGGCTGTGCTGTTGCATGGGACTATTAAAAAGTATCCTACTTCATCATACTTCCTGTGTCTAATCCATCTGTACAAGACACAACAGTATCCAAAAACAAGTTGGCAAAGGAAGAATATTCTTTAAAGGTGCAATATGTAAGAATTTTGCAGTAAAATATCCAAAAACCACTAGGCCAGTGTTATATATTTTGTTCACTTGAGTACTTACAATATCCCAAATGTTTGCAACTATTTGTAAATCGTGAGAAAATTGCAATTTTAACCAAGGCTCCGGGACGTGTGAGGAGTCGCCTGTCAATTGCATCATACCCGCATTACCCTTGGTTTCTGGTTTTATTTTAATACAACTGCTGGGCGAAGCTCTCTACCGCGTCGCCGAAAAGGCCGACCTGTGATACGGGGAGTCCAGGAACCGATACTTGTTGGTATCCCTCATGTCAGCCAGGGTCAGCCATAAGTGGCGCTGCTGGACCACAAGCGTGGCCATCGCTTGACCAACAGAACGTGCCGCCACCTTAGTCGCCCGGAGGGCGAGGTCCGTGGCGGCACGCAGCTCCCCAAGCAGCTGCTGGTCAAGACCTCCCTGGGGCATTTCCATTAACGCTTTTGCTTGATAGACTTGCAAAAGGGCCATGGCATGCAGGGTGGAGGCAGCCTGTCCACAGGCTCTGTAAGCTTTCTCTGTCAGTCCTGATGAGAATTTACAGACCCGGGATGGGAGACGCGGCTCACCGTGCCAGCCGGCGGCCGTTGGACACAACTGCATCGCAACGGATTGCTCGACCAGGGGAGTCTGCGTGTATCCCCTAGCCTCTCCGCCATCCAGGGTGGTGAAGGCGGACGAGGGGCCAGGCCTCGCATGAACGCTATAGGCCGTCCGCCAGGACCTGGTCACCTCGTCATGCACCTCCGGGAAGAAAGGCATCGGAGCGGGCGCTGGGGACCAGCGCGGGCCACCCCGAGGTACCAATCGTCAAGCCGAGAAGGACCGGGACACGGTGGAGGATTCCAGATGAGCCCGACCTTCTCGGCAGCCCGGGAAAGCATAGCCGTCAACTCAGGATCGGCCTCGGGCAACGCTACTGTCCCGGAGGGAGGTAACGCAGCCGAGTCTTCATCTCCTGAGGACTCTTGCTCACCTTCTGATGCTGTGATCGACATGCGGTCATCCACGGGTGCGCCAAAGGAAACGGCTGGTTGCTCCGTAGAGGGACCAGCACACTCGATCGGCAGCACCACCGGTTGCAGTGAGGTAGAGGGGATAGGGGCCCGCGGAGCGGGAAAGCCCTGACCGTGATCCTCAGATCACCCTGCCTACACACCGACGCACCGTCACCCCGGCCGAAGCCAGAGAAAATGGCGGAACAGGGCATAGGGGAGGGGACCCACGCTCCCTGAGAACCAAGGAACGAGAGTCTCGATCTCAACACTGCAATAGTCATGTTCCCACAGAACTATCCACAAAAGCAGCTTCAGCGTGCTGAACGCCCAGGCACGTGATGCAGCGATTGTGGCCGTCAGCGTGGACCAATGAACGACCGCATCCAGTAACGCACAGACGAAATGACATCTTGAAAAAGATGCAGGGTTCATCTGTGAAGCTCTTTTAGAAGGGGAAGATTCAGCTCACTTGTGCTGAAGCACACAGGGAGTGTCACGATGTGTTCGGGTACACCACTCCCCGAACACAATGGAAGAACCAGCCCAAATCGCAACAGACACAGCTGGGTTTGGAAATTATTGCTGTAACAACAGCAGTTGAGAGCTTTCAAGCTCAGGCTCCTCGGGAAGCTCGCAACCTCGCTGAAGTGCCTTAACACCAACACAAGACGCTGTCTTCACACACAGGCTTGTAGAATTCACTCTTTGAAGTTTGAAGACTGGAACACAAATGGTTGGCTCCGAAGCGAAAGACAGAGTGCGATGGCATCTGCTCCCCTATTTATACCACCTGGCGGGGGTGGTGCGCATTATGCAAATATCGCACGCCAACTCCATTGGCCTGTCGTAGTTCACTCGAAGCTGATAGGGCTCTCTAGCGATATCCCAATTCGTCGGTCACTACTGACGTACGTCGAACGTGACCGACTGAAAGGGAACTACTTTCTTTTGTGAAATATGTGGTTATTTGAGTCGTTGTAAAACAATTCTGGGTCTGAAGATGAGGTGGTTTCATACTGTTACACATTCATTCACCACCGTCCATTTTGCTGTTGCATTTCTCTCCTAGACCAATCAAGAAATCGTAACAGTCATACAACTCCATGGACCCTTTTCACAAACCATGATGACACATTTCCACAACATAGTTTTCATTTTTAACTAATTTAATACACATTTATTTCGCTATACTTTGTAAGTTAGGTATGACCTTGGCAGTAAGTGGGGAAAAAAAAAAAAATTAACACTGCTGCGAGGGTCTTTCTAATACAACAGCTGAGGCAGTGATGGCAAACATGACATCTTTCTCCCTTTTGACCAACGTAATTGTAACGAGGCGGGACTCAGGGTAAGATCCATCTGCAGGCTTTTATTAAACAGAGTTCGTAGTAAGACAGGCAGTGGTCAAACAGTGGCAACAGGTATGGCAGAGAGCAGGCAGAATCGTAGTCGAGGAACAGGCAATGAATCAGGGCAGGCAGAAAGCATTCACAAAACCAGGAAACAATAAACAATCCAAAAGTTCCAAAGGGCAGGCAGCAGGAATCGTAACACGGGGAACAGACGGGATCAGTAACAGGCAGGCAGACAGACAGACAGACAGGGTAACTAATGCTTAGAATTGCTACAAGTCAAGTCAAGTCACCTTTATTTATATAGCGCTTTTTACAATGTAGATTGTGTCAAAGCAGCTTTACATTGATAACTGGTACATTGTTTGGCTGCACAGCAGCTCTTAAAGAATAGTGTCAATGCAGGCAGATCAAAGCACTGTTGAATATCAAATGTCAAGTCAAGTCAAGTGTCCCCAACTAAGCAAGCCAGAGGCGACAGCGGCAAGGAACCCAAACTCCATCAGGTGACATTAGGTGGCAGACAAGTGGCAAATTGGTGTTAAAATGGAGAAAAAAACCTTGGGAGAAACCAGGCTTAGTCGGGGTGCCAGTTCTCCTCTGGCCAACAGTGCTTTGATACAATTCAGGTTGCTATCATAAGTCCAATAGGATCGCAACATTAAAAGTATTTATTTCAGTTCCATCCAATTTAGGATCGTATTCATCACGCCGGTATGGACGGTTGTTGAGGAACTGTGTCGTGGCTGTCGTGTCGATGAGGCCCTCACAGTGGATGATCTAGTTGACTCAATCTCTGCTGATACGTCAGGGCTGCGTTGTGGTCGTGTCAAGGTGCAGGTCCTTGGTCTCACCTGGATACGGCCCGGATCCGGTTGACTACGGTGAACCTCGGGATAAACAGAAAGACTAATATTAGCGTAGATGCCATTCTTCTTCTGATGTAACGAGTACATCAGGTGTTATCGGAAGTGTTCCCGGTTCTGGCTGACCTAATTTATGCAGCCTAATAATCCTTTAACGGATTTAAAAATATAAATTGGTAATGTGTTACGTGTATGCCAGGTTAAAGAGATGCGTTTTTAGTCTAGATTTAAACTGAGTCTGCTTCCCGAACAATGCTAGGAAGATTGTTCCAGAGTTTAGGTGCCAAATAGGAGAAAGATCTACCACCTGCGGTTGATTTTGATATTCTAGGTATGGACACTGGCAGAGAGGCCATCTTGTTCGTGGACACTGGCGGAGTGGCCATCTTGTCCGTGGACACTGGCGGAGCGGCCATCTTGTCCGTAGACTCTGGCGGAGTGGCCATCTTGTCCGTAGACACTGGCGGAGCGGCCATCTCGTCTGTAGACACTGGCGGACTTGGACTTGAGTGCGTAGCAACCGGCGGACTTGAACTTGAGTGCGTAGCAACCGGCGGACTTGGACTTGAGTGCGCAGCAACCGGCGGACTTGGACTTGTGTGCGCAGCAACCGGTGGACTTGAACTTGAGTGCGTAGCAACCGGCGGACTTGGACTTGAGTGCGCAGCAACCGGCGGACTTGGACTTGAGTGCGTAGCAACCGGCGGACTTGGACTTGAGTGCATAGCAACCGGCGGACTTGAAGGTGAAGCCGGCGGAGGTTTCGGAATGCCAGCTGCATGTGCTGAAGTCAGTGGAGGATCGTTCACACTGGACAACAATCCCCTCCACTCTCAAACGGGTCTCGAGACGTGACGTGACTCTGGGCGATCAGCGGAGACTTGACGTGACTCAGGGCGATCAGCGGAGACGTGACGTGACGTGATTCTGGGCGATCAGAGGAGACTTGACATGACTCTGGGCAATCAGCGGAGAAGTGACGTGACTCTGGGCGATCAGCGGAGATGTGACGTGACTCTGGGTGATCAGCGGAGACGTGACGTGACGTGACTCTGGGCGATCAGCGGAGACGTGACGTGACTCTGGGCGATCAGCGGGTTCAGGTTGGCAGACTGGTCCATGGCCAAAAGAGCTTGAATGCATCTTCCAGGCACGCAGGACAGCCAAAACATAGAATGTGAAGACAGCCCTCTTGGCCATGACAGGACTGACAGGAAGAGCATGCAGGGCTGGAGCGGACTCACGGGCTGGAGCAGGCTCTGGAAGATCAACGGTGGCTTGACTTGGCTCATGAAGATCAACTGTGACTTGACTTTGCTCATGGAGATCAACTGTGACTTGACTGGGCTCATGGAGATCAACTGTGACTTCACTTGGCTCATGAAGATCAGCGGTGGCTTGACTTGGCTCATGAAGATCAACTGTGACTTGACTTTGCTCATGGAGATCAACTGTGACTTGACTGGGCTCATGGAGATCAACTGACTTCACTTGGCTCATGAAGATCAACTGTGACTTCACTTGGCTCATGAAGATCAACTGTGACTTGACTTGGCTCATGAAGATCAGCTGTGACTTGACTGGGCTCATGAAGATCAACCGTGATTTGATTTGGCTCATGAAGATCAACTGTGACTTGACTTTGCTCATGAAGATCAGCGGAGACATGGACTGGTGTTGTTGTGATGGTGGCCGCCATTTTGTGAGTGTCCTTTGGTGCGGCGGCCATTACATGATTAAGCGAGGTGTCGCATTTCTCCGCGACACCCACAGTAAATAGAGAGCCAACAGACAACAAAGCATAATCCAGAAAGCAACTAAGTGATGAACGCGGTCCCTCTTGTCTAAGTTTGTTCTGAAGAGGTTGGTTAACGCCATCACAAAAAAAGTCTATCAGTGCACAGTCAGGCAGATCTGAATAATATGCAATGTCTAAATAATCCTTGATATAATCCTCCAACGATCTTGGGCCCTGCTTCAGCCATAACAGCAATAGTGCAACATTCCAGGCAGGCAGGCAGGCAGGCAGGCAGGCTAACTAACGCTTAGATTTGCTACAGAGTAAACAAGACCTTGCAAAGTGTGTGAGGGTGTGTGTGGCTTAAATAGTCCAGATAATGTGCTGCAGCAGTATGTGGCAATTGGTGATTGGTGGAGAGAGTGCAGGTGATTGCCAGGGAGGATTGTGGGAAATGTAGTCCGGGAATGACAGGGAACGTGACCGTAATGTCTGTATATTTTTTCCTCTTTTGGGAAATGCTATCATTTTTTTTCTTTTGCTATTGGAGCAATTTGGAAAAGAAAAATATTGCTGTCATCTCCCAGTCACCACTATAGAAGTTTACCCAACTCTGACTTCTGCTTCTGAGAACCTTGGAAATTTAAATAAATAAATCTTCTCTTTCCTTTTCTTTGGATCATGCTGATTGAAGTGTAAATGTCATTGATGAGCTAGACCCTGCAGTTGCTGCTTTTTAACTACTATTGCTGCAATTTAGCTACTCTAGTTGTTTTCAGTCTTCTGAAACTGTCAGTCACTTGACAGGCAGCCAATGATAATTTACAGAAGCTGAAAGACAGGCTGTAAAAGGGAAAATAAAAGGAGTGAGGGACAGAAAGAGACAGAAAGATTAATAATAATAATAAAAAACACGTAAAAAGAAAATAATGTCTATCATGAACAGACTTAAGTCCTAAAAAAACAATGCTGGGTATAAAGTGGTGTTGAAATACATTCCTAAGTTTTTTCTTTACAGAGTTCCAGAATTTTAGAAAAAAAAAAAAAAAAAAAAACACACACACACACACACACAGCCTAGCTGGAACTAATCTGGGACACTGGGGGAAAGGGCCTGTTCACTTCCTGGAGTCCTAGAGAAAAAATACAAACTTTCTGTACCAACCAAACCTAGTTTTTCAGGGGCTCCACTAGCCCTGTTTTGTAATACTTATTGTCATAACATCATAAATAAATGAAATCAAATTTCTGTTAACAATGTATTTGTTTGTTTGTTTGTTTTGTTTTGTTTTCTAAAAGGTATGGCATAGTCCAATGCTCTACCTAAAAAGCTTTTAAGGAGAAAGAAGTCATAGATGAAGTAGGATATTATACTGTAACAAAAAAACATTCACCTACATTGTGGGGGAGAACAATACAAGTCAATGGAATGTCCAAAGAAAAATGTGTGTACACTGATTTGACCTACAGTATGTGGACCAAAGTCCTTTTATTGTGGTGTATATTCAGACTTCAGGCCACACCCCCTATATTATGAGGACATGCCAATGTACTCATAATTCAAATTGCTAAATAAACATACTAAACATTTTTTTACTAAAAGTGTGTGTGTGTGTGTGTGTGTGTGTGCAGCCTGGTCTCATTGTTAATACGTAGGTATTAATATGTAACTTTCAAAGACACAAAACGTACATTTTTGTATGTTTAGAGAGGTGCTAAAACGTACAATATTGACGTAATTATGACACTGAAACGTAAAAATACTTACGTTTTTACAGCGAAAAAACATAAAATATTTACGAATCTTTCATGTCATAAAGATATATGTGTAATTTCCATTTTATCGTTTTGTAGATAAATGTAAGATCCCTAATCCCCATCCCGAACTTAAACCTACCCATTTTATACAGAATGTTAAAAGAATAAAACATAAAGAACAGAAATGTGTAGGAAAATGACAATTTTAGTGAAAATATAACATTAAAACGATATTTTGAGCTACTAATCCTACACCTACCCCTAAACCTACCCATAACCATTTCTTTAAACTACCTACTGTTATAAATAAAAGAATGACAGACAAACAAGCGTAATCACAATAATTTATTTTTGGCGAAAATGTCAAAAGTGGTACCAAAAGTAGTTCAAATGATGATGAGTTCCAGTCACAGTCCTCTCTGGCAGTAGGGTACAGAGCAGAATTTAATTTATTAATCCATGAAAATATGATAAATCCGGCTTCACTCCATGAAGTCGCGCATTCATTTCAAATGTCAATCCACTGAAACACGGCATGTCGCAATCTGTGACGAAGCAGGTGAGAACCAATGAGCGTTCGATATCAGTGGTGTAAACCATGTCGTAACGCTTCTCGAGGGTGGCGCTACTTTCAAATTTGAATCATAACGAGCGCGAGCTTTGACTGTGACTGTTGTTGTTGCTGAGAATGAAGATGAAGATTGATGGATAAAGGGCTGAATTTGGATCTGTTCCTTACAAACATATGGATACTAAAGATTTAGAGTACAGCGAACACATAAAATGGATGTGATTTGTGAATTTATGTTGTGCTTTGGTGTATCTTATGGTTGTATTGTCAGTCGCTGCATAGGAGAAAACGCCTTCTGTGTCTCACAGCAAACAAACTAAATATTACAAAATGGTTAAAGAATTACAGAAATGTTATTCATAAGGTTTCAAATTGTAGTCTTGTTTAACCTTATGTAATCCTCCGAAACGAGCAGCACAAGTCACGAACAGAAATGTTATTTCATATTAAGTAGATGAGTAAACTGCTTTCAATAAATTCGACTAAAAACATCGTTAAATCATTAAAGCCACGATATTTAATATTAATACATGGGAATTCATATACATTCACACTTTACGTTACATGATTTACGTTTTTTTTTTTTTTTTTTTTTTTTTTTTGCTGTTAATACGTAAGTATTTTTACGTTTTAGTGCTATAAATACGTCAATGTTGTACGTTTTTGTGTGTATGAAAACGTAAGTAAATGTACATGTTTTAGAACCACAATTTACGTAAAAATACATACGTTTTCTCATGAGATCACGTTGGTGTGTGTGTGTGTGTGTGTGTGTGTGCGTGAGAGAGAGAGAGAAAGAGAGAGAGATAAAGAAGGAGGTGGAGGGACTCAGATTTCATCTGTGACAATCATTGTGGAAAAGTGAATGGAGGAAAGGCTGTCTGAACTTACATAACTTGTTGTTTGAGGTTGAGTGTAAAGTCCAGAGAGAGAGGGCGACAGAGAGAGAAGACAATCACTGCATTATTACACCATGTAACATAATTTAACACGGAAGAGCTGCATGAAACATTTGAGGAAAGCAGAAGAGAGGAGCAAACAAAAAGGATCAAGAGATTCACAGGGACACATTTTCAACATAATGGAAATCCCAGACTTGTCCTCAGTGAGTAAATACATTTCTTGAAATTATTTTACGATATAATTGAAGAAATACCTTACCTGATTTATTAATCTATTTAATAAATTTAATCAGCTGTTTTATTTACCCTTGGGTGTGGAGATTTGGGAATAAGGATGGGTGAGTTATAAATGAGAAATCATAGACACCATATGAAAATGATTTGGAAATCAAGAAAATCACATGATTGGAGTTTAAAGGCACTATAGAAAGTTTTATCACAGGGATATTTCTGCCATTAATCAACATTAGAAATATAATAATGAAATAATTGTGAAGTATAATTGTTCATAAGTTATAGGTAACACTGTACAATAAGGGTACATGAATAATTATGTATTAATACCTGAATTAATACTTACTTCAACATGAACTATCGAGTATTGAATGCATGAGCTAATAAAAATGAATAAAGAGCTAAAAGAGGAAGCGGGGATATGGTGGGAGCGGGTTAAAAATGTTCCTTCCTGTTTTTCTTTTTTCTTGTTACATGGTGGATTTTCTGTATATTTGTTATAAATGCCAATAAATAAAGTTTTTTTTTAAAAAAGAATGAATAAAGAGCTAACCTTAACTATGACCGGAATCATATGGATTCATGCGTGAATAACGGTAACCTTAATTAAATGATAGTTAATGCATTAATTAACATTTAGGGATAAAGTAAATCAAATAGGCTCTTTAATAATAAACAAGAAGTACTCTGACTTTGAATAAAATGTGAATAATTGTAATTATATATATTTATAATAATTATTGAATATAACGTGAATAATATTGTCATAATTTAAATGTTTGCCATCTGTAGCTTTATGACCTACACTGGATGACTAATGATTATTTTATCTAATCAAATTTGACTCACCCTACTGGATCCATCCACTCAACCCATTTAACCAACCCACCAAGTTCACTTTCTTTAGCAGCACCTGTATCCAGTGAGAGCATAAGTAGTGGGTATTAAATCCATGATGCATTTCAGTGCAAAACTTGATGCATATATTGCATCTCTTATTTTCTTATATTTATCTTGAATATGATACATCCTATTTTCACAAATACATATGTATATGCGAATGTGTATGTGTGCAAATGTCCAATTCTTCAATGTGTGAGCAATGTCTATAATCAACTGAAAAAAGTCAACATGTCGATTAAACTGTCTATAGTCAGTGTCTTTAGTCATGCAAGTCTGTCAAAATGTAAGTCATTTAGGAGTCTCATAAGTTAATCATGAAACTGTTTTAGAGAATACAAGTGGGCAGTAGTGGTTAGAGAGTCGGATCTAACCCTAATGGTTAGAGAGTCGGATTTGTGACCCGAAGGTTGCTGGTTCAAGTCTCAGTACCAGCAGGATATGTAGGTTTGGGGAGTGAATGAACAGCACTCTCTTCCACTCTCATTAAGCACAACTTGAATTGCCCTCTGAGCAAGGCACCTAACCCCATTCACTCCCTGGGCGCCGCAGCAAAATGGCTGCCTGAGGTTGTGTGTGTGCACTTGGATGGGTGAAATGCAGAGCACAAATTTTGAGTAGGAGACACCATACTTGGCTACACATCATGTCACTTTTTTACTTTCAAATCTTGAGTGGCCATTTCAAGTAGGTATTCTTGTCTTGAGTCTCACGTGACATGTTAACCTTCTTTTATCTTGGTGTGAATAATCCAGCATATAATCCATGAACTCCTTGGTGCTGTGTCGTCCACTACAAGCACAACATATCCCAGCTGAAAGTTGTATGTCCTCACCAGACACTTCTGGCATTCTTGCAGTTGTGGTAGATATTCACCGATCCATCTCATCCAAAATAAGTCTTCATGTATTGAACCTATTGAACATATCGCCACCTTCGTCAAGAATACACATCATCCTTCTTAAGCAGTCCAGGTGGTAAAAATACTTCTCTGTATACCTGTCAGTATAAGCCAAACTCCTGTTGTTCAACAATCTTACACTAAGTATATCTCAAATAAGAACATAAAAAGTACACTGAAAGTATACTCTCTTATTTTTAGTTTAAAAGAAGTATACTAATAGCACAAGTAAGTTTTTTTCATCCTTCAGACAAATAATTCATACCTTTAGTGTTCTTTATATCAGTCACTGTTCTTTTAGTTCCTGGTTCCATTAATTGGTCATTGGGTAGTT
Organism: Ctenopharyngodon idella; assembly: GCF_019924925.1. Classification (NCBI taxonomy): domain Eukaryota; kingdom Metazoa; phylum Chordata; class Actinopteri; order Cypriniformes; family Xenocyprididae; genus Ctenopharyngodon; species Ctenopharyngodon idella. Next base: position 5,958,102 of record NC_067227.1, read on the forward strand.
TTGCTGATCTTGTTGACTGTGAAGTGCTTTTTGGCTGTGAATGGTTGGAACTAACAATGTCCACTCCCAGTGACGGTGCCTCTAGTTGTAGACTGGTTTTGCTTGTATTAAGAGAGGTGGTTTCAATATATGATCGTGAAGTGGTAAACTGTCTTTTTGGCTGAATTTTAGCTGGAGTGGTTGTCCCCAAACTACCTGATAAACAAAAGAAAACATCAAACAGTTTTTCTCTAGTTTCTGTTAAAGCATTATTATAAATAAAAACAATGAATTTACATATAGTATAAATCTTTACATCTAGAGTGTGTATATATATATATATATATATATATATACACAGTATATAAACCATAATTTTGAAATATACTGTAAATATAATTAACTATTTCGCTACAAATGTTGCTATAGAAACAAGTAAATGAGTAAAAAACAGAATCTCAGAGATGTCTTTTTTTTGTAATCACAATTATTTATGTGAACGCAACATTACTTCATCTGTATTATACCTATTTCCAATCGAGTCCTGTTGCCGTCCAATTGTCTTATCCCATTGGAAGTGGATAGAAGCTTTTCATTAGGTGGTGCAGTTGCAGAAGGGCTGGTCTGCTGTGAAGGGTTGATTGTTGGATTTGTATGTACTGTGGCCAAACTAGCCAGCACACTACGATCAGTCTGAACTTGTGGTCTGTTCTGGGCATGCTCTTCGCCAAGAGATGCTATAGCCTCTGTTGATGACCTAACAAAGCCATTTTCTTCATCACCTGACCCAACTGATGACAAGTCTTTCTCTTTAAATTCAGCAACTGGGCCATCTGTCATCGTGTCTGTCTCATTAACAGTTTCTTTTTCTTTTCCAGCTGCATCTTGTGGTAGCATGACATTTTGAGTAGAACCTCTTTTGACTCTGTCTTTGTGTGATACTAAAAATTTACCTCTTGACCCAGTCTCAGTATGTGACGTTTTTGCTGAAAATACGTCCTCAGTATTTCTGCTTTCAGTCCATTTATTTGAATCTCCAATTGACTTAATTAAACTTTTCCCATGGAAGCCACGAAGAAATGGTCTGACAACTAATGCAGCATTGGCAGTCAGTTTATGATCATTTTTTTTGACAAGTACGTAAGTCTGTTTTTTTAAACAATAGGAAAACAGGCTGTGATTTGAATGAGTAATCAGAGGAGAAAGAAAGTTTCCATGCACATGACTTATGAATGGATGAATTAGAGGCAGTAGAAGAAAGAGTTGGAGTAGAGGCACCATACTGACAATCTGCCCTACAGTGAAACTGCTATGGCTGTTTGTTGAAATAATATGCTCCCCCGTTTCTTCTAATTTCTTCTCCTGCAGAGAGAAACAAGTACATTAAAATTAAACTCACAGTGTTGAAAACAAGCCATTCTCATTGGTGATTGATGAGCATTTGAGAGATAAATGCCTATATTGAATGAGAAAAATGTACAGACATACTTTGCACCTGAGCTTTTTAATTATTGGTCAAAGAATACATGATGGATAGATCTTTTGCTGTTGCTTTCCATCTTATCAGTTAGTTGTTGCAGCCTTAATTCAGTATACAGCATCCACATTTTCAGGATCAGAAAGAAACATAAAAAAGTAAAAAATTACTTAAAGCAATCACCATTGTCAACTATTTTAATTGCATACTATCATATTCTAAGTGTGTGTGTGTGTGTGTGTGTGTGTGTGTGTGTGTGTGTGTGTTTCAGGAGGAGGTGTGGCCTGCAATCTAGCCTGTAGAGGTCCTGAGTTCCTGATTGGTCCAGTCCCTGTCTGTGCTCCAGTTATAAGGACCTCCCCAAACATTCTACAAGGCTGAATGCGTGCCACTTGTATTGCTCTTCCCTTGTGTTCTGATTGTGCATACTTTGAGTTTAGTTTGCTTTGTAAGGTCGACCTTCGCTGTTTAATTTGCTGATTCAGACTCATTTGTATTTCATCGTAAATATTTTGTAAATATTGGTTTGTAAATATTTTAAGGGAAGTAGGGAGTGTGACGCAATTTCTTTTGATTGTACCGTTTGTCTATGTTTTTGGTTTAGCGAGCAAGGGAAGTTCTGTTGTATTTTTCTTTGTTTTTTCTTTTCTTTTAGGGAATTTTGAAGGTATTCATTTAGTTATTTTTGTTTGTTATTTTGTCCTTGTCCACTCCTGAGCTAAATGCCTTTACTTCTGGTTTCCACCTTCTTTTTTTTTTTTTTTTTTGTAAATAAACACCTTTGTTGGAAATTTTTGTTATGAGTGAGCGCACATTCATTTATGTCACGGCTGACCCTAGACGGTCGTAACATTATGAATAACTCCAAAAGCTCAAATGGGAAGGAGATTACATCTTAAACAAAATGTTAACGTTGAACCTATTGTCACAGGGTGACTTGTAAAGATGATCCAAAGGAAGATGCAGGATGAATGAATATAACCAATACTTTAATCAACACTGAGAGCAAGACTACAAACCATAAACATAAAGTTAACACAAGACAATGAACTGATGAAGAATGAAGGCATACATACACAAGGAAGGTAATCAAAGGTACAGGGAACAGGGCTCCCGCGGGAGCTTGAGGGAACATCACTGCTGCGGCAGTGGAGAAAATTTTCCAAAGGGACCCGGCTCCTGCGGGAGCTTGAGGGAACATCACTGCTGCGGCAGCGTAGAATTTTCCAGAGAAATCTGAGCTCCTGCGGGAGCTTGAGGGAACATCACTGCTGCGGCAGTGGAGAAATTTTTTGAAACTGAGCTCCTGCTGGAACGTGGAGGAATGTCGCTGCTGCGGCAGTGGAGAAAAGGCGCTTCTGTGGAAGCGGAGGGAATAGCGTTGCTGAGGCAGAGAAAATTTGGATGGAAAAGCGGATCTTCTCTGGGAGCTTAAGGTAGTATTGCTGTTGCGGCAGTTGAATAGAGAAGTTGGTTCCTGCGGGAGCACGTGGGTGGATGCTGCTGCAGCAGTTAGAATGGAAATTTTCCACTATAAGTGGATTGGTGGTGTTAAGTAGAGTGTGAGCCTGTAGGTTTGGGTGTATGGGAGCAAGCTGGTGTTAAAAGAATTTAGCTGATAAGAGTCCGTTGAGCTTCTTTGATGTGGGAGTGATTTGATCGAATGTAACTTCTGAAAGCCTCCAATGACCAGCATCCCAAGTGCTTGGATCTGCTGCTGGGAAGGCCTTTTTTGGGTAGCCATGGTTGCTGCACCTATACGAAATGAATGGCTGGAGAAATGCTCTGCTGGGATGCCGGATTGGAGCAAAATGGACTTAAGGTGTCTTTAGCACCAGAAACATGTGACAGGCCGATCGGAGTCATCTGAAAAAGTGGGTCAGATGGGAGTTTAGCCTGAAAGCGTCTGAAATGCAGATAGGCTAAGAGGCATTGATATGGTTGGATTGGTGATAGAAGATTGAAAATGTAGATGAAATGGCCTTTTTTCATTTGATCTGTCTTGCTTTGCTTTATGAAGTAAGTAATGGCATCGTTGTCAAGTGTTGATAAATCCAAGATTGTGGGATGGACTTTTGGATTGAAGCTGGAAGTAATGATGAGTTCTGAACATCTGAGGAAACCAGAAAAATAGCCAATATGAACATTGCGTCGAGTCTGCAGGCGTTGGAGTGGTAGCCTCAGCGGAGGGTGGAGATACATTTGGTGAGTATTTCTAAAGTTATTGGTTGCCTGGCATCTGGGCGGGTTGGTTGGGTTCTTTGGATACCTTTGATGAGCAGATATGTCTGTTAATTGACTATTTCTGAGAAGGGTGAACTGAAAATGAGTTAAAAAATTGGATTCCGCTTAGGTAACCCTTGAAAGAGCTGGCTTGTAGGTTCTTGATGCTATTGAGATGAGATATGAATGAGGTGATGGTAAGCAGAGAAAATACGGGAAAAGCAGGTTGCATGTGGAGTGGAAAGTCTTAAAACACCTAACACCATGCGGTTAGGAAGGATTGGAGGGTTCTAGGAGAAACGGCTTGAATAATGGAACTGAGAGAGGCATCGAGGAGGGGTTTTAGTGGGTGGTTTATGGGAAGATCAGCTCTGAGTAGTGAGAAACTAGGGTTGGGTCCGCCTTGGAGCCAGTAGCCTGAATTTCTAATAAAAGTTGTGCTCTGATGTTGCTGGCGACAAGGTGCGGTTTCAAAGCAATGGCATTCAGTGGTATGAGCATCTGTGTTGCAGAGAAGAGGGAAAGTTAGGAGGGGAATGCTCCGGGGGCAATGTTGTTTGCAGAGGCAGCCTCAAGCTTGGGTCAGCCCCTGTGGCTTGGGTTGTAACGGGGAAGGTAAAGGAAGAGGAAAGCTGGGGTGGGAAAATAGTCCATCTGGGCCTGTGCCGCTCCACGGTTGGAGCTGTAGGCTAGAGACAAAAAGAGATTTTGAGACTGATGACTGGGCCTGCACCACTAGCGGAGGCAGCCTCATGCTAGGGTCTGCTGAAAGAGCTGTAGGCCACTGGTGGGGGAGAAGGCAGCGGAAGGAGAAAGAAGTGTTATCTGGGCCTGCCTCGCTAGCGGGGAGCATTAGAGATGTCAAGATGAATGGCTGACATGGCTGAGCTTGCTCCGCTAACAACCTCACGCTAGGAGGAAGGCATTCGTTGAGAGGGGAGGGCATTGTTGTGTGGGGAGTGGCGCCAGGAACAGCCATGGTGTGTGGCTGAATGGAGGGAGGAGGAGAGTGGGGCCTGGTGGGCCGAAGCTCGTCTTCTTGCACGCGAATCAAAGACGCAAGGGAGAGGAGATGTGAGATGAAAGGGTGGCCTTGCAGGATTAAACGCAACATTAATTTTAAGTGGCCGAGCAAAGATAGCAGTTCACGTTTTTAGAACAGTTTAGACTGTCTAGGAAAGTGGACGTGACCAGAAATATCCTATCGATTTTTCATTGTGCAGTGAGCTATGGAAATGAACTATATCCAAGTTAATGCCCAGAATTCAATGGATGTGGCTGGACCCGTGGTTTTAACCTAGGCAACTGGAATCCATGCGGGCTAATAGATTGATTATTAAAAGTTTTGTAAATATTCTTTTCTCTTGTTTTTATAGATTTTCTGAAGGTGATAACATACGCTTACATGAGAAGCCTAAAACGCACTATAACCTGCGCATATTCACCTCTTAGGACACTTCAGTTTGATTCTGTAATCATTGTTTGATGATGGATGATCAAACAGGAAAATACAGTCTGATTTATATGATAGTTTGTTCCTTTATCTGTTGCTGGTTTGCGTGGCACACGCACATTCATTTAGTGAAGTTCAAATTGACTCGCTTAGGGTAAAAGACGAAAAGCTCTGCATAATAAAAATGTGTGCCTTGAATTATTTATTTATTTATTCACTAAACAATTACTGAAATCAAAATACCATCCATTTTTTTTAAACTGTGTAGGAACCCTCAACTTAGTTTATTTTCATCATCTGTCTATGGGTCTTTACATTACTTACCAATTTCTTATCGTTCTAAATAAGATACAGATGAAGTGGAACGGTAAGATTACATTTATTTGAAAGCATTAGTGAGAACGAATGCCTGTATTCATTTGTCCTACCAGTCTGTGCAGCGTCTCTTTAGCAATGGTGAAGCTGTGGGTGTAAATGACTGTGGGTGTAAAAAACAGAAATACATAGGCTATACGCGATATAACTTTCAGTTTATAATCGATTTGTTGATAAATCGCAGGACAGTGTTGATTCGGTGTGCGATTGAGCATGTGATCTGACTGCACGTAATGTGCGAGCTACAGTGCTTTAGTTAGACCAGCAAATCACTTGTATAGAAACAGTTTAAAACGTGAATTCCCCCGATCGAAATCGAGTATCCAGATACCATAAACTGTGCTCGTTATTTAGCGACTGAAAGCGATGCAACCAGGGGCAGAAAACTAGAAGGATTTGATCTGTGCTCTTACTAGTTTGAGCCGGTGTTACGAGATTTTCGGTTTCCGAAGGCGGAGAACACATGAATACATGAATATTAATGAGTTTCCCAGACATGCAGACATGTTAAGATCAACTGAGAATTTTAGTTCACATTGTATCTCAGGACATTAGTGGATTATTCCATCAAGGTAACTATTCTCAGCGTCGCGGCTGACTTATGCCTAAACTACAGTTGTTTACTTCTAGGTAACAGTTTTTAATGTTCTCATTAGTATGCACGTTTTGTGCAGTCATCTGTAACTGAATGACAGACACTTCGTGTAACAGCAGAGCAACCTTCAGCTATCGAATTCAGCTCGTTGAGCTCATGTACCTTGCGATGTAACAGCTGATAGGCCTATATAAATGTGTCTGTGTGGACATAATATTTTTGTAACCTATGTACAACTGGTGTGATTATACATGTGTTAGCTTACCTGTTCAGACTAACATTCTCTGGTTTTCTGGTTGGTGACAAATGCTGAAAATATTGCTGAAACTATATTGTCTTTTCATGGTTTCCATTTATATATATTAAAGAAAGATACACTGACACCACAAGGTTTAATTTTTCAATTGCACAATAAAACCAAGCATCCCAGAACACCTGAATGAGTTGAAGTAGATTATACTGATTTCATATAGCCTAACAGGGAAAATAAATAAATAAAATATTGTTAAGAACATGCAGCTGCCATTTCAATGATGTATTGCTATGTTCTTCTGTTACCTCACCTTATGAAGATTTAAAACGGGGTCATTCCTCTGGAAATGAAAGAAATGTCCAAAATCAGTGGCCTAATAAAGATTTTTACAACCTTTTGTTATTCTCTGCCATCTGTTCTCTTGACCATGTGTGACTTGTGTACCTGGATATACAATGATGATCACTGATATAAATGGACAATTTATTTTGATACACAAACATTCATTAGGCTATTTGGTATTCAGGTTGATCAGGAAACTTTTGCCCTGTCATCTCAATGGCAAAAAGTGTCCCAGTCAACCTGAATTCACTGGTCATTAATGTTCATAAACATACATTTTCTTCATGGGGTTTTAATTAGGGGCACATTTGGCCTCATGAAAATTTGAAGAAAAAAAAAATTAAACTATGTCAAAACAAATCCTGGAATAAAGATGGGAATATGGTCTTGATAACTAGATGCTTTGTATAATGTTTGATGGAGTGAACATATGATATTGTGTGAGACATTTAATGACATGTTGTTTTTGTACAAAAAGATGGGCCGTGGACTTGCCAACAACAAACTTTAGCTACTGTAGCAGTCCCTTAATATATGGAAATATGACACATAAGAAAGCTATTCTCAGATCAAAAAAATTACATTTTTAGTTTTAAAGATTTTGACATTTTTACCACTCTTTGAATTTTAATGACATTTTTTTTATTTAATTAAAACTATTTTTATAACAACAAAACGTTATCTTTTTACATACAGTGGCCCCCAAATTATTTGCACAAATGCATTTGCATTAAAATACTATTCGAATGTCTGGAATCACTGTAGTTTTTTTTGTTTTTTAAGAAATGAATTTCACAAGGATGAAGTTTATTCAACAAGGATTAATTAAATACATTTAAAAAAAAAAAAAAAAAAAGGGAAAAAAAGACATTTCTAATGTTACAAAAGATTTCTATTTCAATAGTCTTTAAACTTGCTGTTCTGTGAATCAACAGAACAGGCACTGGATCACGGTTTTTCACTTTCATTCAGCAGCACAACTGTTTTCAGCACTGATAATAATAGCTAAGAATGTTTCTTGAGCAGCAAATCAGCATATTAGAATGATTTCTGAAGGATCATGTGACACTGAAGACTGGAATAACAGGAATAAACAGCCATTTAAAATATATTAAAATAGAAAACAAATCACAATACTACTGTTTTGCCTATTTTTGATCAAATAAATGCAGCCTTGGTGAGCCTAAACAAAGAATTTTATTAATCCTTTTGAAAAGCAATAGGCCTCATATCAAAATGAACAAGAATTTAAGAACAATACCAGAATAGATATAGCCTAAGTCCTCAGAAACATTTAAACAGGTTTACTTCAGTTGTTACAGGCAGTGATGTACTTAATGATAACAACTAATAAAATACCGAGTTTGGAAGAGCACAACGAGCTGAACTTGATAGCTGAAGGTTGCTCTGCTGTTATACGAAGTGCCTGTCATTCAGTTACAGATGACTGCACAAAACGTGCATACTAATGAGAACATTATAAACCGTTACCTAGAAGTAAACAACTGTAGTTTAGGCATAAGTCAGCCGCGACGCTGAGAATATAGTTACCTTGATGGAATAATCCACTAATGTCCTGAGATACAACGTGAACTAAATTTCTCAGTTGCACATGCAATCGCGCATGTCTGGGAAACTCATTAATATTCATGTATGCTCCGCCTTCGGAAACCGAAAATCTCGGAAACCGAAAATCTCGTAACACCGGCGGAGGTAGAGAGTGGGAGCTGGCCGGAACTGAATCTGCGGTGTGGCTCGCTGAGGGCCTGTTGCGGGAGCCTGACACTGGAGGAAGGCCCGTTCATTCGCGGGAAGAGGGCGGTATTGCCCCAGATGGGAGCTTAGTGCTCGACAGGCCTTATTGTCCATTTCTCTATGGACAATAAGTCTCGTCTTGCCCTGCAGGGACCCGTTTGTTTGGGCTGACGCCCCCCGAGATAACGCTGTGGGATTGGTGGCGGTGTTAGGCAGAGGAGAATCGCTCCTCACGCCAAAGGATTGTGACAAAGATTCCTCGAGGACGAAAGATTCTTTCGGGAAGAGACGGGAAGAGATCGATTTCAGACATGTTAGGAACTTAGGGTGGGACATAGGTGAGTCGACTGCGTATTTATACAGGTGCTGGTCATATTATTAGAATATCATCAAAAAGTTGATTTATTTCACTAATTCCATTCAAAAAGTGAAACTTGTATATTATATTCATTCATTACACACAGACTGATATATTTCAAATGTTTATTTCTTTTAATTTTAATGATTATAACTGACAACTAAGGAAAATCCCAAATTCAGTATCTCAGAAAATTAGAATATTGTGAAAAGGTTCAATATTGAAGACACCTGGTGCCACACTCTAATCAGCTAATTAACTCAAAACACCTGCAAAGGCCTTTAAATGGTCTCTCAGTCTAGTTCTGTAGGCTACACAATCATGGGGAAGACTGCTGACTTGACAGTTGTCCAAAAGACGACCATTGACACTTTGCACAAGGAGGGCAAGACACAAAAGGTCATTGCAAAAGAGGCTGTCTGTTCACAGAGCTCTGTGTCCAAGCACATTAATAGAAAGGCGAAGGGAAGGAAAAGATGTGGTAGAAAAAAAGTGTACAAGCAATAGGGATAACCGCACCCTAGAGAGGATTGTAAAAAAAAAACCCATTCAAAAATGTGGGGGAGGTTCACAAAGAGTGGACTGCAGCTGGAGTAAGTGCTTCAAGAACCACTACGCACAGACGTATGCAAGACATGGGTTTTGTTGTGTCAAGCCACTCTTGAACAACAGACAGTGTCAGAAGCGTCTCGCCTGGGCTAAAGACAAAAGGACTGGACTGCTGCTGAGTGGTCCAAAGTTATGTTCTCTGATGAAAGTAAATTTTGCATTTCCTTTGGAAATCAGGGTCCCAGAGTCTGGAGGAAGAGAAGAGAGGCACACAATCCACGTTGCTTGAGGTCCAGTGTAAAGTTTTCACAGTCAGTGATGGTTTGGGGTGCCATGTCATCTGCTGGTGTTGGTCCACTGTGTTTTCTGAGGTCCAAGGTCAACGCAGCCGTATACCAGGAAGTTTTAGAGCACTTCATGCTTCCTGCTGCTGACCAACTTTATGGAGATTCATTTTCCAACAGGACTTGGCACCTGCACACTGTGCCAAAGCTACCAGTACCTGGTTTAAGGACCATGGTATCCCTGTTCTTAATTGGCCAGCAAACTCGCCTGACCTTAACCTCATAGAAAATCTATGGGATATTGTGAAGAGGAAGATGCGATATGCCAGACCCAACAATGCAGAAGAGCTGAAGGCCACTATCAGAGCAACCTGGGCTTATAACACCTGAGCAGTGCCACAGACTGATCGACTCCATGCCACGCCGCATTGCTGCAGTAATTCAGGCAAAAGGAGCCCCAACTAAGTATTGAGTGCTGTACATGCTCATACTTTTCATGTTCATACTTTTCAGTTGGCCAAGATTTCTAAAAATCCTTTCTTTGTATTGGTCTTAAGTAATATTCTAATTTTCTGAGATACTGAATTTGGGATTTTCCTTAGTTGTCAGTTATATTTCAAATGTTTATTTCTTTTAATTTTGATGATTATATCAGTCTGTGTGTAATGAATGAATATAATATACAAGTTTCACTTTTTGAATGCAATTAGTGAAATAAATCAACTTTTTGATGATATTCTAATTATATGACCAGCACCTGTGTATATATATATATATATATATATATATATATATATATACACGCACTCATGCTGATTGGGTAGATATGTTGATTGCTGACTGCTGGTTGGAATGATGTTATGATTAGTCAGATCATTTGAATGTGTTCCTCCCAAACTTTGTTAATAAAACATCATTTGGAACAACATGAAGGTGTTTTTTTTTTTTTTTTTTGGAGTGAACTAACATACATATAATAGAACAAAGAGTATCCATATTTGCCGTGCTATCTAGGGGAGGGCTCAGAGCTCAGAATTTTGGCCTAAACCCAGAGTACTCCACCCATATCTCTGGCTGAGATAGGAACAGTTGAGAGTAAGGAGTTGGGGTGGTGGAGGGATGCTGGAAAACTGTTGTGGGACAGAGGTGAGTCAGCTATTTATATATAGGCCTCCTCATCCTAATTTGGTAGATTATCTGAACGTGCTCCTCCCGAACTTTGTTAATAAAACATTATTAAGTGCCAAAGTGCTCAGTGCAAGAACAAAATGCTTAAGATTTACATCATCAGTGAAATCAGCCCACCTGATGTCATTTATAGCTCAGAGTAAATTATTTACCAAAACTGTTCTAGTTAATCTTTATACAAAGTTCAACAAAAGTCCAAATGTTCAACAAAAATGTCACATGACAACAGAATGACTTCTGCTTGTTGGACACACCACAATGACTTTAGAAGAAAAACCTCTCACATTTTAATATTATTTTAAAACAACTGCTTTACTTTTCTTTTCTTTTTTTTACCAAACTTAACCCTTATGCATTCCTAAGGAATTTGTCTTTTTCAGTTTTGTTTTTTGATCATTTTAATGCAAACTGCATAAGTTTGTATTTTTATTGGAATTTTACTATTTCACCCACCTTAATAAATCTATTTTAAGTCAAGTCAAGTCACCTTTATTTATATAACGCTTTTTACAATGTAGATTGTGTCAAAGCAGCTTTACATTGATAACTGGTACATTATTTGGCTGCACAGCAGCTCTTAAAAGAATAGTGTCAATGCAGGCAGATCGAAGCACTGTTGAATATCAAATGTCAAGTGTCCCCAACTAAGCAAGCCAAAGGCGACAGCGGCAAGGAACCCAAACTCCATCAGGTGACATCAGGTGGCAGACAAGTGTCAAATAGGTGTTTGAATGGAGAAAAAAACCTTGGGAGAAACCAGGCTTAGTCGGGGGGCCAGTCCTCCTCTGGCCAACAGTGCTTTGTTACGATTCAGGTAGCTATCATAAGTCCGACAGGATCGCAACATTCAAAGTATTTATTCCAGTTCCATCCAATTGAGGATCGTATTCATCACGGCGGTATGGACGGTTGTTGAGGAACTGTGTCGTGGCTGTCGTGTCAATGAGGCCCTCACAGTGGATGATCTAGTTGACTCAATCTCTGCTGATACGTCAGGGCTGCGTTGTGGTTGTGTCAAGGTGCAGGTTCTTGGTCTCACCTGGATACGGCCCGGATCCGGTTGACTACGGTGAACCTCGGGATAACCAGAAAGACTAATATTAGCGTAGATGCCATTCTTCTTCTGATGTAACGAGTACATCAGGCGTTGTACTGATTTGAAAATATAAATTGGTAATGTGTTATGTGTATGCCAGGTTAAAGAAATGCGTTTTTAGTCTAGATTTAAACTGACAGAGTGTGTCTGCTTCCCAAACAATGCTAGGAAGATTGTTCCAGAGTTTAGGTGCCAAATAGGAGAAGGATCTACCGCCTGCGGTTGATTTTGATATTCTAGGTATTATCAGCTGGCCTGAATTCTGAGATCGCAATAGACGTGAAGGACTATAATGAATTAGGAGCTCGCTCAGGTACTGGGGAGCTAAACCATTTAGTGCTTTGTAAGTAATTAGCAAGATTTTAAAATCTATACAATGTTTAACAGGAAGCCAATGCAGTGTTGACAGAACTGGGGTAATATGGTCATACTTCCTAGTTCTAGTAAGAACTGTTTCACGTAACAGTGAAAACTAACACCATGCTTCCTAATGATATCTCCCAAGGGTAGCATGTACAGAGTGAACAGCAACGGTCCTAGTACTGAGCCTTGCGGTACTCCATATTGAACTTGTGATCGATATGACATCTCTTCGTTTACTACTACAAACTGATAACGGTCAGATAAGTATGATTTGAACCATGACAATGCACTTCCACTAATGCCAACATCATTTTCGAGTCTATTTAAAAGAATATTGTGATCAATAGTGTCAAATGCAGCACTAAGATCCAGTAACACTAATTGCGAGATACAACCACGATCTGATGATAAGAGCAAATCATTAGTAACTCTAATGAGAGCAGTCTCAGTACTATGGTATGGTCTAAATCCTGACTGGAAATCCTCACAGATACTATTTCTTTCTAAAAAGGAACATAGTTGTGATGATACTACCTTTTCTAGTATTTTTGACAGAAAAGTGAGATTTGAGATCGGCCTGTAATTGACTAATTCTCTAGGATCAAGTTGTGTTTTTTTAATAAAAGGGTTTAATAATAGCCAGCTTAAAAGTTTTTGGTACGTGTCCTAGTGATAAAGATGAATTGACGATATTAAGAAGAGGATCTATAACCTCTGGAAGCATTTCTTTCAATAGCTTAGTCGGTATAGGGTCTAACATACATGTTGTTGATTTTGATGATTTAACAAGTTTAGACAATTCTTCCTCTCCTAAAGCAGTAAATGAATTGAATTTTTCCTCAGGGACACTACAATGCACTATCTGACGCGATACTGTAATAGACGGTTGCATGGTTATAATTTTTTCTCTAATATTATCAATCTAGCAAGTAAAGAAGTTCATAAAGTCATTACTGCTGTGCTCTTTGGAAACATCAGAAGTTGAAGCTTTATTTCTTGTTAATTTAGCCACTGTATCAAATATATACCTAGGGTTGTGCTTATTGTCTTCTAAAAGTTTTGAAAAATAGGCAGATCTAGCAGTTTTTAAGGCCTTTCTGTACTCAATCATTCTCTCTCTCCACGAAATGCGAAAAACTTCTAGTTTTGTTTTCTTCCAGCTGCGCTCCATTTTTCTGGCTGCTACCTTTAGGGCCCGAGTGTGCTCATTGAACCACGGCACTGGATTAATTTCCTTAATCTTTTTTAAGCGCAAAGGAGCAACTGAGTCTAATGTGCTGGAAAAGACAGAGGCAATAGTTTCTGTTACAACATCGAGGTCTTCTAAGGCGATGAAACTGATCAGGAAGATTATTTATAAAGTGATCTTTAGTGGTAGAAGTGATGGTTCTACCATATTTATGGCATGGAGGCAGTTTAGCCGCCTTGACTAAATGTAGTATATACGAGACTAGATAATGATCTGAGATGTCGTCACTCTGCTGCAGAATTTCAACAGCATCAATATCGATTCCATGTGACAATATTAGATCTAAAGTATGATTACGACAATGAGTGGGTCCTGACACATGTTGTCTAACACCAATAGAGTTTAGAATATCTGCAAATGCCAATCCTAATGCGTCTTTTTTATTATCTACATGGATATTAAAATCACCAACAACAAGGACTTTATCTGCAGCCAATACTAACTCTGACAGAAAATCAGCAAATTCTTTGATAAAGTCTGTATGGTGTCCTGGTGGCCTGTATACAGTAGCCAGCACAAATGTCAACCTACATAATGTTACATAAAGTACCATCACTTCGAAGGAATTATATTTGAAAGACTTTTGACTAAAACTGTAAATATTACTATAGATTACAGCAACACCTCCCCCTTTGCCTTTCTGACGGGCATTGTGTCGATAATCATAACCTTGAGGACTAGACTCATTTAAAGTAATGTAATCGTCAGGTTTTAGCCAAGTTTCTGTCAAACACAGCACATCTAGATTATTATCTTTGATAATATCATTAACAATAAGTGATTTTGAAGAAAGGGATCTAATATTTAACAACCCGAGTTTTATCATTTGTTTATCAGTATTATCTCTATTTTTTATTTGTTGAACATCAATTAAATTTTTACCATTAAATGGGTTTGGAAGTTTTTTGTTTTTACTAATTCGGGTTACAGACACAGTCTCTATTTGAAAATATCTAGGTGTAAGAGTTTCTATGTGTTGGGAGTTATCTGAATTTTCTGACTTCTGTAACGTGAGGCAGCTAGCAGACGGTCGGTTTAGCCAGTCTGTCTGCTTTCTGACCTGGGCCCCAGTTTGTCATGTTTCAGTTCTAAGACTATGTGCCATATTACTAGAGAGAAGAGCAGCACCATCCCGGGAGGGATGAATACCATCTCTTTTCAACAGGTCAGGTCTGCCCCAAAAACTTTTCCAATTGTCTATGAAACCTATATTATTTTGCGGACACCACTTAGACAGCCAGCCATTGAGTGATGATAATCTGCTAACTATCTCATCACTCCGACGAACAGGAAGGGGGCCAGAGCAAATTACTTCTCCTGACATTGTACTTGCGAGTTCACACACCTCTTTAATGTTAATTTTAGTGATCTCCGACTGGCGAAGTCGAACATCATTAGTGCCGACGTGAATAATAATCTTAGAGTATTTACGATTAGCATTAGCCAGCACTTTTAAATTTGCTTTGATGTCAGGTGCTCTGGCTCCCGGCAAACATGTGACTATGGTGGCTGGTGTCTCTATTTTCACGTTCCGTGTAATAGAATCGCCAATAACTAGGGCACTTTCAACAGGATTCTCAGTGGGTGTATCACTGAGTGGGGAGAACCTGTTTGATGTTCTTATTGGAACGGAAGAGTGGTGTTTTCCGCGGCTAGGCCGCCTCACTGTTACCCAAGTGCCCTGCTGCGCGGGCTCTACAGCCGGAACCGAACAATGTACAGAGTTCACTAAGCTAGTCGCATGCAAAACAGTATCTGAAGCCCTTGCATTCTTACTATCCTCGATTAAAGTTTGGATGCATGTCTCTAATTCTGAGATTCTCTCTGTCAGCCTGACTATTTCCCTACATTTATGACATGTAAATCCCTCGTCGCTGACAGAGAGAGCTATGGTAAACATGTGGCAAATGGAACAGGTAGCAATGCTGGGAGAGGATGACATGACTCACCGTGTTTGTAGACTGATCCGACTTACCACAGCTGTTTGAAGAACGCGTTGAAAAAGGAGCGCGCAAGAGACTGTTAACAAGTTAACAAGCTAGCGCTGCAAATGCAAATGCGTTGTAACAGCGATTTAGATTCAAAGATTACAAGCTAGCGACGTCAGATTAGTGTGGTAGGCAATATTACATATAAGGTAATAAAAAAAAATAAGCAACAATGAATAAAAGTAAAAGATTCAAAACAAAGCTATACGGAGTTACAGACGCAAACCAATCTGAGCAGCGAGGCAGACAGGAGCAATCGAGCCAGACACCCCAGTGCGAAAAGATGGATCTCAAAAAAAATGGAACACAAAATAACTCAGGACCTTAAAGGCACAATATGTAAGATTTTTGGATTACATTTTTTGGGGATACTATGAGTAGTAATTCATCACTTGCAGCTGATTCGTTAGAATGAAACAAAATAACGTGAATTTAAGTGATTAAATGTAACTGTAACAAAGTTCAAGTTCAGGTAAGAAGGAGGTGGACGTTAAACATAACTTTAATCGTAAAATAAATATACACAACAAAACGAAAGGAGCGGCTGGAGCATATAAGCATAATAAAAGCTCCGGAGCTCCTCCATGGAAATTGAGACCAGTGTGTTGTGCAGGTGTCTCTCATATAGATCACAAGTTCAATATGGAGTACCGCAAGGCTCAGTACTAGGACCGTTGCTTTTCACTCTGTACATGCTACCCTTGGGAGATATCATTAGGAAGCATGCCGTTAGTTTTCACTGTTACGCTGATGATACCCAGCTCTATATTTCTTCGCGCCCTGATGAAACTTACCAATTCACAAAATTAACGGAATGCATAGCTGATATAAAAAATTGGATGACCATTTATTTCCTACTACTAAATTCAGAAAAAACAGAGATTCTAATTTTTGGACCAAAAACTTCTTCACGTAATAACCTATAATACTGTCTAACACTTGATGGCTGCTCTGTTAAGTCTTCGTCATCAGTTAGGAACCTGGGTGTGCTCTTTGATACCAATCTTTCATTTGAAGGCCATGTTTCTAGCATCTGTAAAACTGCATTCTTCCATCTTAATATATCTAACTATATCTAATATATATCTAAATATAAATCTTAATATATCTAAATATATCTAAACTACGACATATGCTCTCAATGACAAATGCAGAACAGTTAGTTCATGCGTTCATGACCTCAAGGCTAGATTACTGTAACACTCTACTGGGTGGTTGTTCCGCTTGCTTGATAAATAAACTACAGCTCGTACAAAATGCAGCAGCTAGAGTTCTTACTAGAACTAGGAAGTATGACCATATTACCCCAGTTCTGTCAACACTGCATTGGCTTCCTGTTAAACATCGTATAGATTTTAAAATCTTGCTAATTACTTACAAAGCACTAAATGATTTAGCTCCCCAGTACCTGAGCGAGCATTATAGTCCTTCACGTCTATTGCGATCTCAGAATTCAGGCCAGCTGACAATACCTAGAATACCAAAATCAACCGCAGGTGGTAGATCCTTCTCCTATCTGGCACCTAAACTCTGGAACAATCTTCCTAGCATTGTTTGGGAAGCAGACACACTCTGTCGGTTTAAATCTAGACTAAAAACGCATCTCTTTAACCTGGCATACACATAACACATTATCAATTTATATTTTCAAATCCGTTAAAGGATTGTTAGGCTGCATAAATTAGGTCAGCCGGAACCGGGAACACTTCCTATAACACTAAATGTACTCGTTACATCAGAAGAAGAATGGCATCTATGCTAATATTAGTCTCTCTGTTTATCATGCGGTTTACCGTAGTCAACCGGATACGGGCCGTATCCAGGTGAGATCGAGGACCTGCGCCTTGACACGACCACAACACAGCCCTGAAGTATCAGCAGAGATTGAGCCAACTAGATCATCCACTGTGAAGGCCTCATCGACACGACAGCCAGTGGCACAGTTCCTCAACAAACCGTCCATACCGGCGTGATGAATACAATCCTCAACTGGATGGAACTGGAATAAATACTTTGAATGTTGCGATCCTGTCGGACTTATGATAGCTACCTGAATCGTAACAAAGCACTGTTCGCAGGGGAGAACTGGCCCCCCGACTAAGCCTGGTTTCTCCCAAGGTTTTTTTCTCCATTTTAACACCTATTTGCCACCTGATGTCACCTGTTGGAGTTTGGGTTCCTTGCCGCTGTCGCCTTTGGCTTGCTTAGTTGGGGACACTTGACAATTGATATTCAACAGTGCTTTGATCTGCCTGCATTGACAGCATTTTCTTTAAGAGCTGCTGTGCAGCCAAAATTATATACCAGTTATCACTGTAAAGCTGCTTTGACACAATCTGCATTGTAAAAAGCGCTATATAAATAAAGGTGACTTGACTTGACTCATTAGCATGGGAAAAGTTTGGTACTGCACCCAAACAAAATCTTACTGAAAGCTAATTTTTTGATATATCAACCTCAAATTTGGAACACAACTTATTTAGATTTATGGCTTTGTTTTTTTAGCAGTTTTTCAGTTCATCAGCTTTATTAAATATACACCGATCAGGCATAATTATGACCACCTTCCTAATATTGTTTGGTCCTCATTTTGCTGCCAAAACAGCACTGACCCATCAAGGTATGGTGGTCACTAGACCCCTGAAGGTGTGCTGTGGTATCTGGCACCAAGATGTTAGCAGAAGATCCTGTAAATCCTGTAAGTTGCGAGGTGGTGCTTTCATGGATCGGACTTGTTTGTTCCGCACATCCCACAGATGCTCGATTGGTTTGTTCGATTGGACCTCACACTCGTTGTTGTGCTCCTCAAACTATTCCTGAATCATTTTTGCTTTGTGGCAGGGTGCATTATCCTGCTAAAAGAGGCCACAGCCACCAGTGAATACCATTTCCATGAAAGGGTGTACATGGTCTGCACCAATGCTTAGGTAGGTGGTACATGTCAAAGTAACATCCACATGGATGGCAGGACCCAAGGGTTCCAAGCAGAACAATGCCCAAAGAATCACACTGCCTCCACCGGCTTGCCTTCTTCCCATAGTGCATCCTGGTGCCATGTGTTCCCCAGGTAAGCCACACATACGCACCTGGCCATCCGCGTGATGTAAAAGAAAACATGATTCATCAGACCAGGCCACCTTCTTCCATTGCTCCGTGGTCCAGTTCCGATGCTCATGTGCCCACTGTTGTCACTTTCGGCAGTGGACAGGGGTCAGCATGGGCACCCTGACTGGTCTGCGGCTATGCAGCCCTTATACGCAACAAACTGCGATGGACTTTGTATTCTGACACCTTTCTATCAGAACCAGCATTACCTTCTTGAGCAATTTGAGCTACAGTAGCTCGTCTGTTGGATCAGACCACACGGGTCTGATTCCACATCCATCAATGAGCCTTGGCCGCCCATCACCTTGTCGCCGGTTCATCACTGTTCCTTCCTTGGACCACTTTTGATAGATACTGACCACTGTAGACTGGGAACGGTGTATTTTTTAAAAATAAAATAATGTTCATAATTAATTTGCACAAACTTAAACCTCTATAACCCTCTATATCTTTTTTTTTTTTTTTTTTACTTTTTTTTTACTTTAACAATAATCTGCCAAGGGTCTTCTTTAAGTCTGTGCTAAGTCTGTAACATTTTTATGATCGTTTTTTGACAGACATTTTTTGTCTAAAGTATCTCAGAGCAACTTTTTTAAATTGATGCACAAGGGTTAAGTTATTTTTCCATAATTTTAAGGACGGTTACACCACCTTGTTATTTTTGAATATTGAATATTAATTTTAATTTATAAATTGAAAACATGTTAATAGAAGAGGTGCACTGAGATTGTCTGTGAATTGCATTAAAATATCTGCACAGAGAAAAATATAATCGTTGTTTGTGAAGTTTGGGGCAGATCCGACATTGAATACCCGAGTTACAAGAACTTCCTGTTTCATGGCGAAACATCGAACTTTGTCAGGCCACCACGGACACGCCCTTCAGTGAAAAATCTAGATCTTCGCAATTTAACGTCGCAAAGGCCTTTAGATTAGACTGACCAAATATGACATTGATCTGATTAAAGCTCTAGGAGGAGTTTGTTAAAGTACAACGTCTGGAAATGGCAAAAAATGGCAAGTTAATTCAAAATATCTGACTTCCTGTTCAGTTTCAGATTTTGCTCCAAGAGACTTTTTTGTAGGTATTGGGCTGTTAAACGTGTGTACCGAATTTCAAAATCTATGTGAAATGTAGCACGAGGGGCACTTCATTAGGTGGCACTATCGAGCCATTTTGCCCCGCCCAATTCTGAAACCCATAACAGACGTAAATTTTCACCACTTCTGATGCGTGTGCAAAGTTTCATGAGTTTTCGAGCATGTTCAGGCCCTCAAAAATGCGATTCACTTTGGAGAAGAATAATAATAATTAAAGCTGCAAGCAGCGATGAAAGGGCCCTCGCACCCGGGCTCACCGCCACCCGTTGGCCTTAGGAAAACAGTGGGCGACATGCATGTAAGCGAGTAAATACAGGAAAATTATGGCCAAGCCATTTCAAAGTGCCACACTTCCTGCTGCCAACAGGTGGCGCTTTGACCGTAACTGAATATTGCCATGTAGATGACTTCAGGCCAGGACTATTATCGAACATGTGAAGTTTGGAGCAGATCGGACTTTGTATGCCTGAGTTACAACAACTTCCTGTTTCATGGCGTTAATCGCATACATTAGCACTTAGCCAATTGTTGCATGATTTAACCTGTTTCTAGTGTGTTTGGTACTTTGTGGCATATTGAAATGTGTTTCTGGGAGTGAATTACAGTGTAAAGCATGCCATTTTCTGTTGCCAGTACGTGGCTCTATGACTAACTGAATATTGGCATATAGATGTCTTTAGGCCAGGACTCTTATCACACATGTGAAGTTTGGGGCAGATCGGACATTGTATGCCTGAGTTACAACAGCGTCCTCTTTCATGGCGAAACATCAGACTTTGTCAGGCCGCCACGGACACGCCCTTTAGTGAAAACTCTAGATTTTCACAATTTAACATCGCTAAGGCCTTTAGATTAGACTGACCAAATATGATGTGGTTCTGGTTAAATCTGTATGAGGAGTTAATCACAGTGTAAAACATGTCATTTCCTGTTGCCTGCAGGTGGCGCTATGACCGTAACTGAATATTGCCATGTAGATGTCTTCAGGCCAGGACTCTTATCAAACATGTGAAGTTTGGGGCTGATCCAACTTTGTATACCCGAGTTACATAAACTTCCTTTTTCATGGCGAAACATCGAAATTTGTCAGGCCGTCACGGACACGCCCTTTAGCGAAATCTAGATCTTCGCAATTTATCGTCACAAAGACCTTTAGATTAGACTTACCAAATATGATGTTGATCTGATAAAAGCTCTAGGAGGAGTTCGTTAAAGTACAACATCTGGAAATGGCAAATTTTGCAGAGAAAATTCAAAATATCTGACTTCCTGTTGGTTTTCAGACTTTGCTCCAAGAGACTTTTTTGTAGGGATTGGGCTGTTACATGTGTCTACTGAATTTCATACCTGTACGTGAAACGTGGTGCAAGGGGCACTTCGTTGAAATTTTGTAGGTGGCGCTATCGGACCATTTTGCCACGCCTAATTCTGAGACCAATAACAGACATAAATTTTCACCACTTCTGACGCGCGTGCAAAGTTTCATGAGTTTTCGAGCATGTTTAGGCCCTCAAAAATGCGATTCATTTGGGAGAAGAAGAAGAAGAAGCGGAAAAATAATAATAAACAGAGCAATTCCAATAGGGTCCTCACACCATCGGTGCTCGGGCCCTAATAATCCTTAGGAGAACAATAGGCCCCTGTGCCTTAGTGGCTTGGGCCCTAATAAACGGAGCAATTCCAATAGGGTCCTCACACCATCGGTGCTCTTGCCCTAATAAACAGAGCAATTCCAATAGGGTCCTCACACCATCGGTGCTCGGGCCCTAAATATACAAGATAGACAATGTGCAAAATAGTAAATAGCAAAAAACCACAATATATAATATAGACAATTTTGTATGTACAGCTATGATATGTGCAAATTTGAAATATAAATAAATATGTTTTAAGTGACTTGCTGCAACGGACAACTTCATCCTTAGGGGATCACGTCTCATTGCACCTGTGTCATTACGCCACAGGTTAATGATGCTCGCGCATGAGGGACACCAGGGCATCGTGCGCACTAAGCAACGACTGCGCGATCTATACTGGTGGCCGCGGATGGATGAGTCGGTTATGTGCTTTATCTCATCATGCCACCTGTGTCAGGCTTCAGACAAAACCGCTAAAGTACATTCTGCCCCACTTCAGCCTGTGCCCTTACTAGCAATGGATGTAGTGGGCCTGTTCGAGTCAGCTACCTAGGATTGCCGCTATGCCCTTACTCTTATGGACTGTCATAGTAAATGGCCTGAAGTTGCGTTCGTGTCTTCAGTGAGCAAGTGATTCATTTCCTCACTTCTGTGTTTAGTCATCATGGGAACCCGGAGTGCTTAGTGACGGATAATGGACCTCAATTTACAGCTGCGGAATAGATTGTTTGCACATGATGTCATTGCTGCAGCGCGAAATGCGGCTGGAGGGCAAGGAGTGATCCCCCCCCAGATGTACCCAGATCTGGGCCTGATGAGTGTGTTTTAACTTGTCCTCAGCGTGTGAGATACTCTCCAAGGTGGTTGAAAGACTTTGTGCACTAAAAGAAAAAAAATTCTTTTGTATTTGAAGCCTGCTGTTATATTGGATATTTCTTGAATTCCATATTTAGTAGTGCATTCAAAGTAAAGGAAGTGATTTGCAAAGAAAAGAAACTGAGTTACAGATTTAGGTGTTCTTATGGTAATTTCTAAGTGAAAGTGTTCTTGAGTAAAAGGGGAATATGTTATGTTGTTTTGACACTAGGTCAAGTCAAGTCAAGTCACCTTTATTTATATAGCGCTTTTTACAATGCAGATTGTGTCAAAACAGCTTTACAGTGATAAATGGTATATAATTTTGGCTGCACAGCAGCTCTTAATGAAAATGCTGTCAATGTAGGCAGATGCAAAGCACTGTTGAATATCAAATGTCAAATGTCAAGTGTCCCCAACTAAGCAAGCCAAAGGCGACAGCGGCAAGGAACCCAAACTCCAACAGGTGACATCAGGTGGCAAACAGGTGGCAAATAGGTGTTAAAATGGAGAAAAAAAACCTTGGGAGAAACCAGGCTTAGTCGGGGGGCCAGTTCTCCTCTGGCAAACAGTGCTTTGTTACGATTCAGGTAGCTATCACAAGTCCGATAGGATCGCGACATTCGAAGTATTTATTCCAGTTCAATCCAGTTCAATCCATCGTATTCATCATGCCGGTATGGATGGTTTGTTGAGGAACTGTGCCACTGGCTGTCGTGTCGATGAGGCCTTCACAATGGATGATCTAGTTGACTCAATCTCTGCTGACACTTCAGGGGTGCGTTGTGGTCGTGTCAAGGCGTAGGTCCTCAATCTCACCTGGATGCGGCCTGGATCCGGTTGACTACGGTAAACCTCGGGATAAACAGAAAGACTAATATTAGCGTAGATGCCATTCTTCTTCTGATGTAATGAGTACATCTGGTGTTATAGGAAGTGTTCCCGGTTCCGGCTGACCTAATTTATGCAGCCTAATAATCCTTTAACGGATTTGAAAAAATAAATTGATAATGTGTTATGTGTATGCCAGGTTAAAGAGATGCGTTTTTAGTCTAGATTTAAACTGACAGAGTGTGTCTGCTTCCCGAACAATGCTAGGAAGATTGTTCCAGAGTTTAGGTGCCAAATAGGAGAAGGATCTACCGCCTGCAGTTGATTTTGATATTCTAGGTATTATCAGCTGGCCTGAATTCTGAGATCGCAATAGACGTGAAGGACTATAATGCATTAAGAGCTTGCTCAGGTACTGGGGAGCTAAACCATTTAGTGCTTTGTAAGTAATCAGCAAGATTTTAAAATCTATACGATGTTTAACAGGAAGCCAATGCAGTGTTGACAGAACTGGGGCTAATATGGTCATACTTCCTAGTTCTAGTAAGAACTCTAGCTGCTGCATTTTGTACGAGCTGTAGTTTGTTTAAAACAGTTGTTCCCTTGTCTATTAAAACATGTAAATATTAAAGAGTCTTTGGTGTTTCCATGGTTTCTACAAAATAAAACCAGAAACCAAACTACGAGCTGTAGTTTGTTTAAAACAGTTGTTCCCTTGTCTATTAAAACATGTAAATATTAAAGAGTCTTTGGTGTTTCCATGGTTTCTACAAAATAAAACCAGAAACCAAGGGTAACATGGGTATGACGCAATTGACACACACTTAGTGACACAAACTAGGTGTCACTAAGGGGTTAGAAAAGAAAAGAGGAACCAGTGAAGTAGTGTAGAGGTAGAGTGTATACATGGCTGTGCTGTTGCATGGGACTATTAAAAAGTATCCTACTTCATCATGCTTCCTGTGTCTAATCCATCTGTACAAGACACAACAGTACACACTTATACAGAATCCAAAAACAAGTTGGCAAAAGGAGAATATTCTTTAAAGGTGCAATATGTAAGAATTTTGCAGTAAAATATCCAAAAACCACTAGGCCAGTGTTATATATTTTGTTCACTTGAGTACTTACAATATCCCAAATGTTTGCAACTATTTGTAAATCGTGAGAAAATTGCAATTTTAACCAAGGCTCCGGGACGTGTGAGGAGTCGCCTGTCAATTGCGTCATACCCGCGTTACCCTTGGTTTCTGGTTTTATTTTGTAGAAACCATGGAAACACCAAAGACTCTTTAATATTTACATGTTTTAATAGACAAGGGAACAACTGTTTTGATATATTTATAGACAGAAAACTAATTATTGTTATATAGCTCAACACGTTTAATCTTATTGTTTAAATCTAATTTTCTTGATTTTTTTGCGAGTACCATGCTTTACCATGCCTCAGAGAAAAACACATTTTGTGAAGTAGCTAACAAAGCATAATCAGATGCAGCTTTATTTAGTAACAGTAATACAGCATTTTCTCCATCATACAATACGTTTTAAAATTAATTGCATGTCATTTATCAACACAAGCCATCCAGAATTTATTAATGATATTCTAAAATCGATCTAGCTTACTGCAGTGTGCAACAGTGTCTCACAGCAGCCACCGAGCGAACGCACATTGTAACGTTATAACATTTTCAACACACTCAAATGTATCTAATATGATAAACAGAGCTGCGTTACCTCATACTCATGACCGGAAAAGCGGAAGCAGCGCCGGCGACTGCGGCATAATAAAAGTTCTGCTGCTTGTGGCGTGTGTTGCGCAATCGCTCCAGCGGCCTCGTTCAGCTCCCACAACACTCGGTCCTGCTCTGCTTCATACTACAGTAACGTTAATAATCGCATCCATGAACATGATTTCTTCCCGAGTCTTATCCCAATTCTTTTCCACCGGCCGTTGAGGTGAAGACCACATGTCCCAACATTCCACGCTCAAACTTGGCGTCATCAAGCTACGCCTTTGTTTTGAACAGGCCTCTAGCGACCTCTAGCGAACAGAAAATATTACATATTGCATCTTTAACGAGAAAAGAAGACATAATTATTACTCGACTGCAAATAGGACATTCTGGTTTAAATCATTCATTATTCATAACAGGGAAACATCAGTCAGGATTATGTACTACATGCAATGAAGCAGAGACTATTGAGCATGTACTTCTACATTGTGCAGTATATACCAAAGAAAGAGAGGAGTTATTTAAGAAACTGAGAAACATAGGATTATTTAATTTCACTATATCAAATCTTTTAAGTTGTGCCTCAGGACAGACTATGAGAGAAATTCTTAGTTTTCTAAAGATAACAGGATTAGAAAGTAGAATTTAAAATTTCATATTAATACTATCTCCCTTTTTTTCCCCTCTCATCCTTCACGTTAATGCTTCACACTCCAGTCCAGTTGGTGGCGGCAATACACCATAAGTTGGCTTGTCAACCGCCATTAAATCGCACAAGAAGAAGAAGAGCAGCGTTGGCGGTGGCTTGAAGTGTGCAACAGCTTTGAAGTCTCATCTGCAACCCCAGACTTGTTAAAGCAAGTAGTTGGTGGCTCTCTGTGTGTCTTTACCTCATTTGTTGAACTTGTTGAAGTAGAGTTTCTGTCCTTTGTCTCTCTTATTATACTCTATGATTGAGACTTAAAATACAGAAGTGAGTGGTAACTTCTATAGTCATTTATTGTATGTTTTGATTAATCTTATTTGTCTTTGGTTTACGTGAAGTTTTCTAGTTTGATTCATATATTTCTTTATTGTGGGGTTAGTAGGGAGGTGAGTGCCATTTTGTTTTGAATTGACCTTTTTTTTTCTCCTGTTTATGTTAGCTAGGGAGATTTATTTTGCTGTACTTTTGTTTTCTTTTTAGTTTAGGTAATTTGGCTAATGAGGAGTTAGACTGATTTATGTTTGTTGTTTTGGCAATACCCCCCTCTGAGTCTGATACCTCTATTTATCTTTTGTATAACTTTGTAAATAAAAACGAATTTCTTTTGTGAAATATGTGGTTATTTGAGTTGTTGTAAAACAGTTCTGGGTCTGGAGATGAGGTGGTTTCATACTGTTACACATTCATTCACCATCATCCATTTTGCTGTTGCATTTCTCCCCTAGACCAATCAAGAAATCGTAACAGTCATACAACTCCATGGACCCTTTTCACAAACCATGATGATACATTTCCACAGTTATCAATATAGTTTTCATTTTTAACAAATTTAATACACATTTATTTCGCTATACTTTGTAAGTTAGTTATGACCTTGACAGTAAGTGGGAAAAATAAAAAATAAAAAAATAACACTGCTGCGAGGGTCTTTCTAATACAACAGCTGAGGCAGTGATGGCAAATATGACATCTTTTGACCAACGTAATGTCTGTATATTTTTTCCTCTTTTGGGAAATGCTATCATTGTTTTTCTTTTGCTATTGGAGCAATTTGGAAAAGAAAAATATTGCTGTCATCTCCTAGTCACCACTATAGAAGTTTACCCAACTCTGACTTCTGCTTCTGAGAACCCTGGAAATTTAAATAAATAAATCTTCTCTTTCCTTTTCTTTGGATCATGTTGATTGAAGTGTAAATGTCATTGATGAGCTAGACCCTGCAGTTGCTGCTTTTTAACTACTATTGCTGCAATTTAGCTACTCTAGTTGTTTTCAGTCTTCTGAAACTGTCACTTGACAGGCAGCCAATGATAATTTACAGAAGCTGAAAGACAGGCTGTAAAAGGGAAAATAAAGGAGTGAGGGACAGAAAGAGACAGAAAGATTAATAATAATAATAATAAAAAACACGTAAAAAGATAATTTCTATCATGAACAGAACTAAAGTCCTAAAAAAAACAATGCTGGGTATAATGCAGTGGTGTTGAAATACATTCCTAGGTTTTTTCTTTACAGAGTTCCAGGATTTTAGAAAAAAAAAACCACAGCCTAGCTGGAACTAATCTGGGACACTGGGGGAAAGGGCCTGTTCACTTCCTGGAGTCTCAGAGAAAAAAATACTAACTTTCTGTACCAACCAAACCTAGTTTTTCAGGGGCTCCACTAGCCCTGTTTTGTCATAACATAAATTAATTAAATCAAATTTCTGGTAACAATGTATTTGTTTGTTTGTTTGTTTGTTTGTTTGTTTTGTTTTGTTTTCTAAAAGGTATAGCATAGTACAATGCTCTACCTAAAAAGCTTTTAAGGAGAAAGAAGTCATAGATGAAGTAGGATATTATACTGTAACAAAAGAACATTCACCTACATTGTGGGGGAGAACAATACAAGTCAATGGAATGTCCAAAGAAAAATGTGTGTACACTGATTTGACCTACATTATGTGGACCAAAGTCCTTTTATTGTGGTGTATATTCAGACTTCAGGCCACACCCCCTATATTATGAGGACATGCCAAGGTACTCATAATTCAAATTGAGAGAGAGAGAGAGAGAGAGAGAGAGAGAGAGAGAGAGAGAAGGAGGTGGGGGGACTCAGATTTCATCTGTGACAATCATTGTTGAAAAGTGAATGGAGGAAAGGCTGTCTGAACTTACATAACTTGTTGTTTGAGGTTGAGTGTAAAGTCCAGAGAGAGAGGGCGACAGAGAGAGAAGACAATCACTGCATTATTACACCATGTAACATAATTTAACACGGAAGAGCTGCATGAAACATTTGAGGAAAGCAGAAGAGAGGAGCAAACAAAAAGGATCAAGAGATTTACAGTTACACATTTTCAACATAATGGAAATCCCAGACTTGTCCTCAGTGAGTAAATACATTTCTTGAAATTATTTTACGATATAATTGAAGAAATACCTCACCTGATTTATTAATCAAAAGCTGTTTTATTTACCCTTGGGTGTGGAAATTTAGGAATAAGGATGGGTGAGTTATAAATGAGAAATCATAGACACCATATGAAAATGATTTGGAAATAAAGAAAATCACATGATTGGAGTTTAAAGGCACTATAGAAAGTTTTATCACAGGGATATTTCTGCCATTAATCAACATTAGAAATATAATAATTAAATAATTGTGAAGTATAATTGTATTCATAAGTTATAGGTAAAACTGTACAATAAGGGTACATGACTAATTATGTATTAATACTTGAATTAATACTAACTTCAACATGAGCTATTGAGTATTGAATGCATGAGCTAATAAAAATGAATAAAGAGCTAAAAGAGGAAGGGGGGATATTGTGGGAGCGGGTTAAAAATGTTCCTTCCTTTTTTCTTTTTTTTTTCTTGTTACATGGTGGATTTTCTGTATATTTGTTATAAATGCCAATAACTAAAGTTTAAAAAAAAAAAAAAAAAATGACTAAGAGCTAAGAATGACTAAAGAGCTAACCTTAACTATGACCGGAATCATATGGATTCATGCGTGAATAACGGCAACCTTAATTAAATGATAGTTATTGCATTAAATCAAATAGGCTCTTTAATAATAAACAAGAAGTACTCTGACTTTGAATAAAATGTGAATAATTGTAATTATATATATTTATAATATTAATTGAATATAACGTGAATAATATTGTCATAATTTAAATGTTTGCCATCTGTAGCTTTATGACCTACACTGGATGACTAATGATTATTTTATCTAATCAAATTTGACTCACCCTACTAGATCCATCCACTCAACCCATTTAACCAACCCACCAAGTTCACTTTCTTTAGCAGCACCTGTATCCGATGAGAGCATAAGTAGTGGGTATTAAATCCATGATGCATTTCAGTGCAAACTTGATGCATATATTGCATCTCTTATTTTCTTATATTTATCTTAAATATGATACATCCTATTTTCACAAATACATATGTATATGCAAATGTGTATGTGTGCAAATGTCCAATTCTTCAATGTGTGAGCAATGTCTATAATCAACTGAAAAAAATCAACATGTCGATTAAACTATCTATAGTCAGTGTCTTTAGTCATGCAAGTCTGTCAAAATGTAAGTCATTTAGGAGTCTCATAAGTTAATCATGAAACTGTTTTAGAGAATACAAGTGGGCAGTAGTGGTTAGAGAGTCGGATCTAACCCTAATGGTTAGAGAGTCAGATTTGTGACCCGAAGGTTGCTGGTTCAAGTCTCAGTACCAGCAGGATATGTAGGTTTGGGGAGTGAATGAACAGCATTCCCTTCCACTCTCATTAAGCACAACTTGAATTGCCCTTTGAGCAAGGCACCTAACCCCATTCACTCCCTGGGTGCTGCAGCAAAATGGCTGCCTGAGGCTCAGGATGTGTGTGTGCACTTGGATGGGTGAAATGCAGAGCACAAATTCTGAGTAGGGGACACCATACTTGGCTACACATCATGTCATTTTTTTTATTTTCAAATCTTGTGTGGCCAGTTCAAGTAGGTATTCTTGGTCTTGAGTCTCACTTGACATGTTAACCTTCTTTTATCTTGGTGTGAATAATCCAGCATATAATCCATGAACTCCTTGGTGCTGTGTCGTCCACTACAAGCACAACATATCCCAACTGAAAGTTGTATGTCCTCACCAGACACTTCTGGCATTCTTGCAGTTGTGGTAGATATTCACCGATCCATCTCATCCAAAATAAGTCTTCATGTATTGAACCTATTGAACATATCGCCACCTTCGTCAAGAATACACATCATCCTTCTTAAGCAGTCCAGGTGGAAAAATGGCTGTGTATTCAGAAGGAGAAGATGGTTAGGAGTAAGAGCTTTCCAATCATTAATATCCATAGATGCTCAGGATATAGGACGATAATTAAGAATTAACACAACTTCACAAAAGAGACCATCATCATTCAAACGTTGTCCTCTAAGAATACAACTCAAAATCTTCCTTATTGATTTTATAAGTCTTTCCCATATTCCTTTTAAGTGTGAACCAGATTAAAAGTCCACTTAATCCCTTTCTGAAGCATAAATGTGTTGGTCTGATTGTGTTTCCAATTCCTCATTGCATCCTGCAGTTCATGCAGAATCTCAACAAAGTTAGTTCCATTATCTGAAAGCATCTCAGTTCCTTGATCTCGATATGTGATCAAATGGATTAATGAATAAATGAATGAGTCTGTATATTGAGAGAAGCTGCTATTTCAAGGTGAACAGTCCTTATCGTCAAACATGTGAAGATTACTCCATAACGTTTCATAACTCTTCTTCCTCGCTTTATCTCAAAGGGACCAAAGCAATCTACTCCAACATGTGTGAATGGTAGTTTGTCAGTTCATGAGTTCACACTTACAAATATGTCAGAATAAATGGTATGCGTATTTGGCGTGCTGTCCGAGTTGAGGGCTCAGAGATCTGTATTTGGCCCCAACCCAGAGTACTCCCCCTGTATTCCTGGCTGTGGTAGAAATAAGCCAAGAGTGAGGAGTCTGGGTTTTGGAGGGATGCTGGAAACTGTCAAGGAATGAAGGGGAGTCAACTATGGATACAGTGGTGGTCATAATTATTGGCACCCTTGGTAAATATGATCAAAGATGACTATAAAAATAAATCTGCATTGTTTATCCTTTTGATCTTTAATTCATAAAATTAGCAAAAATCTAACCTTTCATTGAAGGAAAAGAATTGAAAGTGGGGGGAAAATCACTTATGAAATAAATGTTTTTCTCCAAAACAAGTGTTGGCCACAATTATTGGCACCCTTTTATTCAATACTTTTTGCAACCTCCTTTTGCCAAGATAACAGCTCTGAGTTGTCTTCTATAATGCCTGATGAGTTTGGAGAACACCTGACAAGAGATCAGAGACCATTCCTTTACGCAGAATCTCTCCAGACCCTTTAGATTCCAGCTCCATGTTGGTGCTTCTTCTCTTCAGTTCACTCCACTCATTTTCTTTAGGGTTCAGGTCAGGGGACTGGGATGGTCATGGCAGAAGCTTCATTTTGTGCTCAGTGACACATTTTTGTGTTGGTTTTGATGTTTGTTTTGGATCATTGTCCCGATGGAAGATCCAACCACGGCCCATTATTGGATTTCTAGCAGAAGCGGTCAGTTTTTTTTTTTTTTATCTGTTGGTATTTGATAGAATCCATGATGCCATGTATCTAAACAAGATGTCCAGGACCTCCAGCAGAAAAATAAGCCCTCAACATTAAAGATCCAGCAGTATATTTAACCGTGGGCATGGGGTACTTTTTATCCATGTGTGCACCAAACCCATCTGGTGGGTTTGCTGCCAAAAAGCTCTTTTTTTAGTTTCATCTGACCATAGAAGCCGGTCCCGTTTGAAGTTCCAGTCGTGTCTGACTACTGAATATGCTGGAGATTGTTTCTGGATGAGCACAGAGGATTTTTCTTGAAACCCTCCCGACCAACTTGTGGGGATGTAGGTGCTGTTTGATAATTTTTTTTAGGCTTTCTGAGACTCAAGACTCAACTAATCTCTGCAGCTCTGCAATAATTATGACCACCACTGTATATATAGGCTTCCTCTCATGCTGATAAGATAGATGTGGTAATTGCTGATGACGAGTTGATTGGATAGATCATTTCCACATGCTGATGACCTGTAGTTCCATGGAGATGCCTGCATGGTACACACTTGGGCAAAGTTCTCCTTATGGCAGTACTAACACCAGGGATCCAATAATAAGTCATGTCCTGATTTTAGTAAGTTGTTAACAGTGAGTAAACTATGATGTGTCTCCTCAATTACAATCATCATGACACAATAATACAGGGGTGTCAAACCTGTCCAGGAGCACGCCCAGCACTGCACATTTTGAATGTCTCCCTCATTTAATACACCTGATTCAACGGCTCGACATTAACGCTTGTCCAGGACAAGTGGATTTCCCGACTGGACAAGCATAGCCTAATTAAAACTTCTTGATTCTGAATTTATTACATTCAGTGTAAACAGTGATTGATAATTAGGGCCCAAGCACCGATGTGTAAGGACCCTATTGGAATTGCTCCGTTTATTAGGGCCCAAGCCACTAAGGCGAAGGGCCCTATTGTTTTTCTAAGGATTATTATTAGGGCCAAAGCCAAAGGCTGAAGGCCCTATTGTTTTCTTTAGGATTATTATTATTATTAGGGCCCAAGCCACGAAGGCGCAGGGGCCTATTGTTCTCCTAAGGATTATTATTATTATTTTTTTATTTTTTTATTCAACCTTCCAGGGCTTTTTGGGGGCCTTAACGTGCTCAAAAACTCTTGAAAATTGGCACACACATTAGAATCTGCAGCCATTAGGACGCCGCAGAGGCTGGGACCTGGGCGTGGCATGGGGGCTCGACAGCGCCCCCTTGAATGGGATCCAAAAACTTGGCCATATATCAAACACGCTTGCATGTATTAGTATGAAACTCAGAACACATAAAGACCTCATCGGGCCGAACAACTTTCGTGCTCTAAGTTATACGCCAGCTCAACAGGAAGTCAGTTATTATGGGTTGTTTGAAAAACGCATGCTCTGGAATTTGATATACTCCTCCTAGGCGATTAATCCGATCACCACCAAACTCGGTCAGCATGAAGTCAAGACACTGATGATGAAAAAATTGCCAGCCGATTTTTGATATCTCAAATGGTTTGGCCGTGGCGAGGCAACAAATTTATGGCGAGAAAAGGTAAACAAGAAATGTATTATAATATCTGCATACATTGATTGATTTTGATCAAAGGTCAGCTGTGTTTTCGTTGTACAAGGCTGATCACATGGATGTGACTATTGTGAGTCAAAGTTATAGCGCCACCAACTGGCAGCAGGAAGTGTGTCACTTTCAACTTGCTTTGAGATCACCCTCTTATTTTTATCCGATTTGCTTCAAACTTTATTAGAATAATGTCAAAACATGGCAGATGTAGACCTTTGAAAAGAATTGTGATATCTCCAACACCGTTACCATGGCAACGCATCAAACTTTAATATTCGTTTTGGAAGCTTTTGAGACTCTTAGCATGCTTCAAATTGCATGAAACTCAAAACACACATCAGAGATGTCAACCAGTAGACATGGGCAAAACCGTGGAAATGGGCGGGGAGCTTTTTTGACAAAAGTGGGGGGGTTAGTTTAACCTACAGTCACCAAACTCGGTACACATATTGGTCTCATTAAGCCGGACAACTTTCTAATTTACAGTCATTAGCTCTGACCAACAGGAAGTCAGATATTTTGGTTTGAATGTGGATTTTTTTTAATAAACAGGCTCTGAATTTTAAAGTACTACTTCTAGGGGGTTTATTCAATTCAGACCAAACATTTTTTACCATGGTGCTAAGACATTGAAGATGTTAAATTGAGAACGGATAATGGATATCTCGAACGGTGTTGCCATGGTGATAGATTGAAGTAATGTCAAAAAAGGGAAATGGAATGACTCATATTTTCTATAAAAAAAACACTATACACAATTAATTTATATATAGAATAATACAAATGTTTGAAATAAACATTTTATTCTTTTTTTTTTTTTCAATTCAAAAAGCATGTGTGAGTTAAAAATAGGCAGATTAATTATATCTGATTGAAAAATGGATAAATGTCATACATAGAGTGACAACTAGAGGGCAGCATATACCTATTTTTAAACAGGGTTGGATAACTCAAGCAATAGAGCAATAGTTTAGATACATGGAACAATGATTTCTTTTTTATTTTATATTGTATGTGCAGGTATATTTAAACATTTATCAAAGAATACTTTGTCACAATTTAGATGTGTTTTTTTGTTGTTGTTGTTTAAAATGATCTTCTCAGTATGTCTCTGTCTCTCTCTCTGTCCTCCCCCTCCCCCTTGCTCCCTCAGTCTCACTCATTATCTGTGTGTGTGTGTGTGTGTGTGTGTGTGTGTGTGTGTGTGTGTGTGTGTGTGTGTGTCAGTTTTACACCCTTGATCAGTTCTTCAACCCTTTTCTTGCAGACTCACTGTCCTTCAGAGTTTAGTGCCAACCCTAATCAAACACACCTGAAGCAGCTAATGAATCCAGTTTATTTGTAGGTCACTGACAATATAGTATTATATTATTAGTTTGATAATTAAGTTAATTAAAATATAAAAACACACTGCAAATTATAACTTCACACTCATTTAAAATTGAACTATGACACTATATCACTATTTGGACAGGACTACTTTTCTAAATGACACGAGTTACAATTCTTATTACCCGACAACTATGATTTCATGTATTGATTCAGACAAGACTAGAATTTTTTTTTCCTTTTTTACAAAGGAGAGTGTGTGTTTTGTAGACATGGGCGTTACAGAAGTTCATGTGCTGTGTTTGCGAGCATCACGTACGACGCATATGTTTTTAAATTAATTACTTATTGATATAATTCTAATTTATTCAAAACCCATATTTACATAAATTTCACATGATTTTATAAAAGTGGCTGTTTATAAAAAACTTGTATAAGTGAGCAGAAAAATCTAGACACGTACCTTACTCTTACCTGAGACAGATATTAAAATCATCTTTGCAAGTTCCGTGATTTGGCTCTATTTATTAATTTTATAATATTTTTATTTTTACATCAAATACCACCCATACTGAAATTAAATGAAAGCATGATTTTGGTGCATAAGATTGGTGCGCAAACAACAGCTCAGGGAGGTCAAAAAACACATGGAGAAGTGTTAGGGTAATATAACATCAGCAATCACAGAAATTCACATTACACTGGATTAGATTTCTCAGAGTACTGTTGAGTTTGCGCAAATAACAGTAGGTAGTTTGCTCTGGAATTTTTATAGTGGTTGTCTGAGAAAGACACAAACATGACAGATTAGGATGGTGGTTTGTGATCATAGAGGCACCAGCTGCTGCGGTAAATGTGGTCTGAATTTGACAAAGACCTTTTATGTTTAACCGTTTTAAATGCCTATTGCCCACTGTGCACAGTTGCCCTGAAGCCACCGGGGTGGCGGTGCCACCGGGCTTGGGCCCATCGTCGCTGCTTGCAGCTATATTTATTATTCTTCTCCAAAGTGAATTGCATTTTTGAGGGCCTGAACATGTTTGAAAACTCATGAAACTTTGCACACACATCAGAAGTGGTGAAAATTTACGTCTGTTATGGGTTTCAGAATTGGGCGGGGCAAAATCGCTCGATAGCGCCACCTAATGAAGTGCCCCTCGCGCTACATTTCACGTAGATTTTGAAATTCGGTACACACATTTAACAGCCCAATACCTACAGATTTTGGAGCAAAATCTGAAACTGAACAGGAAGTCAGATATTTTGAATTAACTTGCCATTTTTTTGCCATTTCCAGATGTTGTACTTTAACAAACTCCTCCTAGAGCTTTAATCAGATCAATGTCATATTTGGTCAGTCTAATCTAAAGGGCTTTGCGATGTTAAATTGCAAAGATCTAGATTTTTCACTGAAGGGCGTGTCCGTGGTGGCCTGACAAAGTTCGATGTTTCGCCATGAAACAGGAAGTTCTTGTAACTCGGGTATACAATATCGGATCTGCCCCAAACTTCACATGTTTTATTAGAGTAGTGACCTGAAGACATCTTCATGACAATATACAGTTACAGTCATAGCACCACCTGTGGGCAACAGGAAATGTCGTTTTACACTGTGATTAACTCCTCATAGAGATTTAACCAGATCAACATCATATGTTGTCAGTCTAATCTTAAGACCTTAGTGATGATAAATATCAAAGATCTTGAGTTTTCGTTGGAGGGTGTGTCCGTGGCGGCCTGACAAAGTCTGATGTTTCGCCATGAAAGAGGAAGCTGTTGTAACTCAGGCATACTATGTCTGATGTGCCTCAAACTTCACATGTGTGATAAGAGTCCTGGCCTAAAGACATCTATATGACAATATTCAGTTAGTCGTAGCGCCACCTGCTGGCAACAGGAAATGGCATGCTTCACACTGTAATTCAATCCCAGGAACTCATTTCAATATGCCACGAAGTACCAAACATGCTAGAAACACGTTAAATCATGCATCACTTAGCTAAGTGCTAATGTATGCGATTAACGCCACGAAACAGGAAGTTGTTGTAACTCAGGCATACAATGTCCGATCTGCTCCAAACTTCACGTTTGATAATAGTCCTGGCCTGATGACATCTACATTGCAATATTCAGTTATGGTCAAAGCGCCACCTGTTGGCAGTAGGAAGTGTGGCACTTTTAAATGATTTTACCATAATTCTCCTGTATTTACTCGCTTACATGCATGGCGCCCACTTTTCACTGTTTTCCTAAGGCCAATGGGTGGCGGTGAGCCCAGGTGCGAGGGCCCTTTCACCGCTGCTTGCAGCTTTAATGGATAGTGTATTTCTGGTAACAAGGTTGCACTGTTGAAGCTTGCGCTTCCTATCTTTTTTTAAGAGACTCTCATGGAGAAATCAAAACAAATTAGCGTCATGTCGGAAATATCATATTTACAAGTTGAATGCCACCACAAAGTCGTAAATATGAGTGGGAAGTTCTGGATTTTCTGTAAGCCCTGTGTTTAGGATTTGGGGTTGTGTAAGTGAGAAACATGGCGGAATACCACAATAGACTACTTATATGTATTTGGCAGTGACATTGTCAGGCTTATTTATTTACAACAAAATAAACTAATTGCCTGCACAAAATATAATAGCAATGAAATATAACAATATAATAATATGTAACAATAAAGTTTACAGTGGCTTCATAAATTAATTAAAAACATAAACAAAACACACCTGAGTTTAAGCCTATAGCAAAAGCCTTGGCAGCCAAAATAGAAGCACTGCACATAAAGTACATTATTTTATCGATGATTGATGCAGTGTAATCCAGGCAGGTAAGCCTGGAGCCTAGATATAAAAGGAATACATTTTATTAAATAAAATAGAAAATAAGACAAATGAATCAAGTATGGAAATTGTAATAGCAAATAAGCTTAAAAAAATGATATGTCTTATTCACTAGTTTATAATAAAGTCCAAATATTGTACAGTATCTAACAGATAAAGTTTGTTAAGATCAGAGTATAGAGAAAGGCCCAAAAGTAGTAAGATATCTGCAGAATGCAAGGAAAAAAAATTGATGATAATGCTTCCCAAGTGTGTTCAATGCTGTGATCTTTAAAATGTTCGAAAGATGATGCATCTTTCAAACTTACCATCAAATACACACACAGTATTCAGCCCAGGTAAGTGATGTCAAGTAGGGTCATTTGGTGGCTTTTCAAGAAGTCACAAAGCAGAGATACAGTAAGATTCACCTTCTGCATCTGGATGGAGAGTGAACTGTAAGTGATACCAAGCA
This sequence comes from Ctenopharyngodon idella, assembly GCF_019924925.1. Classification (NCBI taxonomy): domain Eukaryota; kingdom Metazoa; phylum Chordata; class Actinopteri; order Cypriniformes; family Xenocyprididae; genus Ctenopharyngodon; species Ctenopharyngodon idella. The sequence goes on from NC_067227.1 coordinate 5,995,440, forward strand.
AACATTCCCTTAACTGTAGTGTATATGGGTCCTGTTTGAGTATAAACCACAGGAGGGTGAGTTTGAAGGGAAATAATCAGACTGTCATATTATTGGTGATGTTTAGTGTATTTAACATTTTCTACATTTGATAAGGATCCATGTAAATAACTGCAAACTAATGTACCATCCAATGATGTTTATGACGAAGCTGCAGATGACAAAATTTTACATTATGGCAATATTAAATTATTCAAGTTTAATTCAAAGTCAGAATCCTTCTCGTATATTCTTATAGAGCCTGATTGGTTTAGTTTTCCCCTAAATGTTAGGCTACTAATTCATTAACTATCTGTTATGCAACTGCTCAGAGATGCAAGACTGAGGATTCAAATGCAGTAGTTTATTGAAGGGTAATCCAAAAACAGGCAAAAGGTCATAAACAGGGTAAAGTCTACACGATAACAGGGCACAGGAACACAGGTAAACCCATGAGAGACAGTCAAACAGAGTAAATCCAAAAGACAGGCAAACAGGGTCAATACCAAAGAACAGGAAACCAAAATGAGCACTCAGAAATGCAGTGCTGACACATACAAGACTTCACAATGAATGACAGAATAAACCAGGCTTGTAAATGCAGAGACTAACAAGCTAATGAGCATTATCTGAATGTAATCAAGCATGATGAGCCTGGGCAATGGATTATGGGAAATGTAGTCCTTGACTGAGTGGCAGTAGTCTGGGGTAGAGTGCCCTCTGGTGGCTATCAAGGGCACTCCAGCTGGTGATCATGACACTAACAAACAAGTACTAACAATGTAGTTAAGGTTCCCATTATTCATGCATAAATCTATATGACTCAGATCGCAGTTAAGGTTAGCTCTTCATTAATTCTTGATTAGTTCATGCATTCACTACTATTTAGTTCATGCTGAAGTAAATATTAATACATTATTGTTTATGTACCCTTATGTTACCAAGTTAGAACAATGAAATGCATGAATGTTTTTCTCCATACTTATTACTCTATTCATTGATTTTGTAACTGAAATCTTGCTTGTTAACAGGTTTTGACATTGACTGTTTATGGCCTGTGATGATTATATAATAATGTCCATACAATGAAGCTTCAGCATTAAACTGACATTTTTCAATACTACAGATGAAGCTAACTCGTAGACCTGAGTTGTTTGATTTTGAGGGTGTTTCTATGGTCCACTACTTCACTGACAACTGGGAAAAGGTGAAAAACTTTCAAGCAAGACCTGATGACATTCTAATCGCCACTTACCCCAAAGCAGGTAAGTGTACTGCATGAACCTTTACAGGTTTAAAGAAAAATAGCCAGTATGTGATGACCACTGAGCTACAGTTTTTTTGTTTTTTTGTTTTTTTAAATTCAGCAAAGATGCATTAAACTGATCAAAAGTGATAGCAAAGACAATGTTACAAAAGATTCTGTTTCAAATGCTATTCTTGTTAGCTTTATATTCAAAGAATTCTGGAAAAAAATGTATCAGTTTCCATAAAAATATGAAGCACTACAAACATTTTCAACTGAGGAGAAGAAGAAGAAGAAGAGATACTTGAGCACAAAATCAGCATATTAGAATGATTTCTGAAGGATCATGCCATGTGACACTAGAGCCTGGAGAAATGGCTGCTGAAAATTCAGCTTTGCCTTTACAGGAATAAATTGCATTTAATATATATTACAATTAAACAGTTTAATATTTCACAATATTACTGTTTTTACTCTATTTTTGATCAAATAAGTGCACCCTTGGTGACCATGAGAGACTTCTTAAAAAAAAAAAAAAAAAAAAAAAAATATATATATATATATATATATATAATATATAAAACTGTATTACTATATACTGCATGTTTGCCAAATTATTATTGCTTATATTTTTTTATTAATTATTACTTTTGCACGGGCCCATGCACAATAGAATATATAACAACATAAATAATTACAACTATATAGCTGCGAGCGCATCCCTTATTCACAGACATCACTGGAATGTTTGCAGTTTGGTCAGATTTGTTAATAGCTAAAAAAGTCAAATGTACCGTGGCCGAGAGAGCTCAACGAGCTGCAACTGAAGAAAACACATAGGAAATGGCAAATAGGAAATAGGAAAAAAAAAAAAAAAAAAACGCCAGCAAATAAAGAAAACATCTTCATCAGTTTGACAAGACATGTGTTGCAAAAGTTCACAACACATCCAAATACAGAAACGCGCTGCAAAAGTTCACAACACGACCAAATACAAAAACTCGCTGCAAAGGTTCACAACACATCCAAATACAGAAACGCGCTGCAAAAGTTCACAACACATTCAAATACAGAAATGCGCTGCAAATAGGCCTGCTCACAAGCAGGATGTTAAAATAAAAAAAATAAAAAAATTAAATTAAAAAAAAAAACACAACACCTTTCTGGTGCACACCACTGAAGAGTAAACATTGAACAATAAGCGGTCCCAGCCAGGTTCGTCATTTGTTTGTGTCCCCTTAAAACATTTTCGTTGTGGTCTGTGCCAGTCCCGGAGCCAGGACAAACGATTTGGGGGGGGCTTGCATAAAAACTATTATTAATAAATTATTAATAATAATACCATTAATAATACCATTTTTTTATTAATTAACTTGATTTGATATCTCAAATCCCAGACAATTATTCACTGCAGAAAGTGAAACTAAAAACTCAGCAATGAGAGTTCTACTTCAGCACAGGGCCGTAACCACCATAGACATTGAGGGGGACAAGTCCCCCCCAATAATTAGAAATGGCCAAATCGTCGTCATCGTCGTTTCTGTATTTGGGTGCGTTGTGAACTTTTGCAGCACGTGTTGTCAAACTAATGAAGATGTTTTCTTTATTTGCTGGTGTTTTTTCTATTTGCATGTGTTTTCTTCAGTTGCAGCGCGTTGATCTCTCTCGGCCACCGTAAAAATGAGGCACGTTACTAACGTTAACTAACGAGAGAGAGAGAGAGAGAGAGAGAGAGAGAGTTTTGAATTTGAAAAGCACCTTTATTAAAACAGTATTTTCAATCACAGGAAAAACTTTGCAAAAATACAAACCAAAAAATTAAACCATACAAATAAAAATAAAGAATTAAATTGGCCAACAAACCAATAAACTAAATACTACACACAGACATACAGACACTAATAATAAATAGATTATAAAAACTCCATCATTTTTAAAAGGCAAACAACAACTCACCATCTTCATCAATTATACATAAAACCTCATTTATACCCCATATATCTATGAACACTTGTACACATTTCACCAAGCTATCATAAGCATGCTCTATCCTGAGCCAAGCTGCCACAAGTCCCATAAACTTATTCAGCACATTCAACGCACCTTGTCCTATCAGTTTGTTTTTTCTAGATTTCCAGATGTCAAGTTTTGCTGTACCAGACAAAAAAATTCTGTAAAGTCAACTTATTTTTTCTACTTGCTGAATATTTTGGACCATAAATAAATGTTTCAAAGGAGAAAGCTTCACCAATTAGAGTAAACCATTGAGACAGAAGGAAAAAAAAGATCATATAATCGAGAACACTGTACAAATAAATGAAAAACCGTTGCAATTTCTGAACAAAAAGGACAGCCCACCCCTACAGAAGGATTAAGGTGCGCCACGTGTCTGTTCGTGGCTATGGCCCCATGTACAATCCTCCACTGAAGGTCGCGGTTCGTTTGTCAATTGGTCGTTTGTATAGGGACCGCCAACAGCCTCTAGGGGAACGCCCCGAATGCCCTGTTCCCTGAAAAGGCGGGAACGAGAAGCTGCGCTTAGCGCTATGGGAACATCTTTAGTCGTGACTAGCTGTGAATATGTGTAAAACAATGTCAATGAAATTGACCTATATTTATAGCCTGCATGACGTCATTGGAATGCGTCGTAGGCGAGGCTATAATTAGATGAACCGCAGGTGCATCTGCAGATATTTTGTCTGAAGAGCAGTCCTGGGACATCCCAGTGCGGCAAAGAAGTGCAGCTTCTCGTTCCCGCCTTTTCAGGGAACAGGGTTACAGTGAAGTAACCCCAGACGTTCCCTTTCAAAGGCTACACTCAAAGCTGCGCTTAGTTCTATAGGAACAAGAATACCCACGCCGCCGCCCTGTGTGTCCGGACCCCCAGGTTGTGAAGTGTGTCACAAAGCGCAGAGAGTCTCAGACACTAGCTTGCGATGTTGACTCAAGGACGCAAGAGCCCGGAGTAACATGAACATCCAAACTATAAAACCTTATGAATGTGTCCAGAGAGGACCAACCTGCCGCATCACAAACATTTTGTAAGAGGGCGCCCCCCGCCAAAAACCCCCCTGGTGGAATGAGCCTGCCAATCAGAGCGTGGCAAGCTGAAAAAGCGGCCACATAAACCCTGAGAGTGGCGGGGCATGTGCCTGTTGATAATTTTCCCTGCAGAAAATCCAGAACTGTAGCAATCTGGCAGTTAACCGGATCTGCATTGTGTGCAATACACCATCTTTCAAAGACACCCCATTTGTTGGCATAACTTGATCTAGTGGAGGGAGCCCTAGCATTTAAATTGGTCTCAATAACATCAGGTGAAAGCCCTGTGTCCCTCAGTTGGTTCCTCTCAGGGGCCAAACATGAAGGTTTCCATATCTCCGTCAGGGGATGAAATATTGTCCCCTGCACCTGAGACAGAATGGCCCTCCTCTTCGGTATCACCAATGGCAAGCCGTCGAGGAGAGATATTACCTCCCAGAACCATATTCCGTTCCGTTCTTGTCCTGAGCCCAGAGCAGAATGTGCTGCACTAGCCTGTCTAGACGTCGCAAGGGGCTACCGCAGTAATGTCCACCCGCACTAGGACATGGCAACTCCTTAACTGGTGGAGGAAGTACTTCAGGGCCAGAAATACAGCCATCAATTCGAGGCAATTGATGTGTCAATCGAGATGATGACCTCACCATATCCCTTTGGACTGGACGGCCACCTAAGACCGCTGCCCTGCCCGTACGGGAAGCGTCTTTTGTTGGCATCTTGCAACATCAAAGCATATAGAGTGGGACCCAAGGTGAAAAACCGGGGTCTGAGCCACATAGAAAGGGAAAGAAGCCGCAGCGCGTAACCCTTACCATAAACATGGATTTTAGAAAGGACACAAAGCACTCAGCGCATGCCCTTGCCCTTATTTGCCGTGGGGGAATTGCTTGGACAAAACCTCCTGGCTTTGAGCCACAACTGAAACGGTCTCATATGCAAGAGGCCCATAGGAATCACAGAGGACGCATTTTCTATGTGAAGCATTTTCTTGAGATCGATCGTGAGGAACCAATCGTGATGTTGGATTGCGACACCATCATCTTTACGGTTAACATCTTGAACTTGAGAGCTTTGATTTGTCCTTTTTGGGAACTAAGAAGTATCTGCTGTAGTAACCTGACTCTCTCTCTAGAGGGGGAAACATGCTCTATGGCCCCTTTCTTCAGAAAAGATTGCAGCTCTTGTGACAGTAAAGTCGCTTGCCCCAATGTGATGACCTAAAAAAAGACAGCGTAACGCAAAATAATGTCAAGAAACACGTCTTTCAGTAAACTGTGCATGATGGTTGCACGCGCACACAGCGCGCCCATTGTAGTCAACTTCATTAACAAATTACTCTTATGAACCGGTTCTTTGTAAGTCAAAAGCACACAGTCAAGCCAAGTTCACTTACGAATTGTTTTTCCATTTGTTCGTGAATCGGACATTTACTGCTTCCCGGCTAACTCCAACGAAACAATAACATGAAATCAATAAGAAGATCCCGATCACAGAAAATAATAGCGGGGTTGGGTAAGAATCTAAATGTATTTTAGCTTTTCTCAATTGCTAACACATTACACGTGATTCAGTTGGCCCAATTTCCCAAACCATTCGTTCAGTTCTCAAAACAAAGACACATTTCTTAAAACGTTTAACAATGACAACATTAGGTAGCAAAACTGATGACACACCAGTCAAAATCTGAGAGAGAGCTGAAATAATCATTTACAGGGGTTTTAAACTTACACAGTACCAGTACTTTACATGAGGGAAATTTTATTCTATGTACAGTAAACTGTAGCACGCTGTACAGCCTCAATCTCGTGATTGTCAACTTTCTTTGTAGCCATTTGTTATGTGTACTGTATTTTTGCAGAACTGAGAAATGAGTGCCTAGGGACATATTGCGTCAGAAGACCAATATACTGCTATAGTACTGTAAACTGTAATGAAATTTGGCCAAATGTGCAGAGGATGCTGAATTTACTTTTACTGTAATTGACAGTATAATGTATTGTGGTGCATACCAAGTTCATACATATTTTTCTCATGCTTTAGATCAATTTACAATAGTAAAATGAAAAAAAAAAAATTAAATAGATGCTGCTTTATTGGGAGAATAAAAACACTCCCAACACCTTCCCCTAACCCTACCCAATATACATTTAACATTATTAAACACTCGTTAGGCAGGTTATTTCCACTTTTAGAACATCATTTTCATTTTTATTGAAAATAAATGCCCTTCTGATGTGATACGTAATGGGAAAATAGAGAAGAGCAAGCTCGGAAAAAGGTGGATTCGAAACCGCGGCGATCGCAGCAAAAGATAGAATTGTGCACCGACACGCTACTTTTGTGCCACTGAAGACATTAAATCGTGTGTGTCTTATATTAAAATTGATATACAACAACGAGTTATGTCGAAATAATGACTTATGTTGAAATAACAAGATATGTTGAAATAACGATTTAATATCCCAAAATAACGAGATATTATGTTGAAATAACGACTTATGTCGAAATAACGACTTAATATCTCGAAATAACGAGATAATACATCATAATAACGAGATATTATGTCATAATAACGAGGTATTATGTTGAAATAATGACTTATGTCGTAATAACGACTTTTTATGTTGAAATAACAACTTAATATCTCGAAATAACGACTTAATATGTCGAAATAATGAGATAAGTTTTTCTTTTTTCTTTTCCCTCACCACCAAGTTTTCTTTTTCTTTTCTTTTTTTCCACCATGCGGTTCAGGGCTTCCGTAATATTTACTAACAGCTTGTGCCAGCGTAAACCCTCTTTTGCCCTTAAAAACTACTGTCGGGATTTACTAAAGACAGGCAGTGAAAATTAGTGCTGAAAAGGCATGGACAGTTATTTTTGCCTCTGACCTTATTACATGCATTTGTACATGCCATTATTTAATGCCCAAAAAAACGCTATTTTGCGCTGCTCTTGGTAGATTGTGTTGGTCATTATTGAAATAAGATGTTGCGCCTGTGTTCTCTGTGCGTGCGCCCTGTCAGTAAATCACACGCAGAAATTTCCACTCCCATCGGGGCTTTTATGGAATTGCACTCTAACACTAATTTGCCCTGTTTAGTAAATCTGGCCCCAAAAGGATTAACAATGCAGATTTATTTTTACAGGCTTCTTTGTTCATATTTACCAAGGGTGCCAATAATTCTGACCATGACTGTAGTTAATCTGGCTATAAGTTCCAAAATTGGTTCCTCATCATATGACCCCTTTAGTATGGACTATGAAAATAGGGCTTTGGTATGGTAATACTAAATGTTTTTTCTCTCTCTCCAACTGAAAATTCCTTAAATGTTAAATTCAGAAAAAGCATTTTCAAAATAATTTTACTTTTTTATGTACAACAAAAAACTGTGTATCATCATGTGTAACCAAACATTCCAGACCTGCAACTGATCCTAATTTTATCAATTACAAGACTAAGATTTTAGACACATATTGTAATGTATAGTAGTAGTACTGATAATGTTCTAGCAGTACTACTGATATAATTTTATGTAGGCTAATTCTTATCTTGTTATCATTGTGTTTCTAAGGGTTTTCTACTCTCCCATGTTCTTCTAGGTACCACCTGGGTTTCGTATATTCTTGACCTTCTGTATTTTGGTAAGAATGCTCCAGAGCACCAGACTTCCCAGCCAATCTATATGAGAGTGCCATTTCTGGAGTCATGTTTCCAAGTGGTACCATCAGGTCAGAGAACAAAGAATAATGAGAGTTCACACTGAATTCAATAATGTGTGTGTTTTTTGTTTTTTTTTTGTTTTTTGTTTTTTAATAATTATTATTATTTATTTTTTTATCACTGTCTTATTTTATGTTCCTTTAATTCTTGCTATTCCATTTTCCACATTTTAAAGTCGTGCATCATAGATTGTTTGCCACATATTCTGCAATTTATATACTGTGGCAGATTGATTTAAATCATCTGCTTTGTACTATGCAAAGGTAAAAATTAATGGTATCTCTGCATTTCGAAAATCAGAGCTAGTTCTCTGTATTCCTTCAGAAATACATAAAGTACACATGCTGCTGCATTGACTGTAAATATACGAATCTAGCATAGATAATTTTACTATATTAACTGTGGCATTAATTAAGCATCAAGGCAAAAATATTCCCATTTTTATTTATTTTTTTGACCACTGTATTGAAAATCTAATGGACTACTTGAGCAACTTCTTCCTTGTTCTATATAGTACGAATCAGGCAATTCCAGGAAAAGCATTATATGAATTTATACTTTCCCCACTAACCTGTGGAAAATCCAGTGCTGGTCTTCTTATGAAATGGAGGGGGTTCGTTGATGTATATTAATATTAATTTGGATGGTGTCAGGGTTCTGTCACTTCTGTCTAGTTTACTTTTTGGTTTTGTGACAGAGCTCTGACACTCCCGTTCTTGTCCTGTCTTTGTGTGAGCGCACGGTCTCGAGAGTTCTCGAGCCGTGCGCTCTCTTGTCTGCGTGCCTTGTTTCATGTTGGGAGCGTGGCGTTCGGATCCCGGCACTCATGTCTAGTTTGGTTTCGGTTTTGTGTCGGGATTCGGACACTCGCGCTCCCTGTCAAGTCAAGTCAAGTCACCTTTATTTATATAGCGCTTTTTACAATGTAGATTGTGTCAAAGCAGCTTTACATTAATAACTGGTACATTATTTGGCTGCACAGCAGCTCTTAAAAGAATAGTGTCAATGCAGGCAGATCAAAGCACTGTTGAATATCAAATGTCAAGTGTCCCCAACTAAGCAAGCCAAAGGCGACAGCGGCAAGGAACCCAAACTCCATCAGGTGACATCAGGTGGCAGACAAGTGGCAAATAGGTGTTTATATGGAGAAAAAAACCTTGGGAGAAACCAGGCTTAGTCGGGGGGCCAGTTCTCCTCTGGCCAACAGTGCTTTGTTACGATTCAGGTAGCTATCATATGTCCGACAGGATCGCAACATTCAAAGTATTTATTCCAGTTCCATCCAATTGAGGATCGTATTCATCACGGCTGTTGAGGAACTGTGTCGTGGCTGTCGTGTCGATGAGGCCCTCAGAGTGGATGATCTAGTTGACTCAATCTCTGCTGATACTTCAGGGCTGCATTGTGGTCGTGTCAAGGCGCAGGTCCTTGGTCTCACCTGGATACGGCCTGAATCCGGTTGACTACGGTGAACTTCGGGATAACCAGAAAGACTAATATTAGCGTAGATGCCATTCTTCTTCTGATGTAACGAGTACATCAGGTGTTATAGGAAGTGTTCCCGGTTCCGGCTGACCTAATTTATGCAGCCTAATAATCCTTTAACAGATTTGAAAATATAAATTGGTAATGTGTTATGTGTATGCCAGGTTAAAGAAATGCGTTTTTAGTCTAGATTTAAACTGACAGAGTGTGTCTGCTTCCCGAACAATGCTAGGAAGATTGTTCCAGAGTTTAGGTGCCAAATAGGAGAAGGATCTACCGCCTGCGGTTGATTTTGATATTCTAGGTATTATCAGCTGGCCTGAATTCTGAGATCGCAATAGACGTGAAGGACTATAATGAATTAGGAGCTCGCTCAGGTACTGGGGAGCTAAACCATTTAGTGCTTTGTAAGTAATTAGCAAGATTTTAAAATCTATACGATGTTTAACAGGAAGCCAATGCAGTGTTGACAGAACTGGGCTGTTTGCTCTCCTATTTATTCTCCTTGTGTTTGCAGTCCTGTGCTGGTTCGTTGTCGTATGTTTCCCTTTTGTGTGGTCAGGTCTTGTTTTCCCCCACGGGGTAGTTTTTGTTGTGTTTTGTTTTATTTTTTATTATTAATAAAAGCCTTCTTTTCCTTGCAATTGAGTCCTCGCTCCCTTCCCTCACCAATACCTGACAGATGGGTATAAAACACAGCAGGCAGTTGGTCAGAACTGATTGAGATGGGTTTTAATATGTGGTTCTGAAACAATTGAACAAAAAGGATAAACTTATTAATATATACAGGTGTTTCACAAACATAAACATAATTGAATATTAGACAGTATTAAGTCAATATCAATAACATTAATAAATCATTGCTAAATTATATTGAGTGAGAGACTATTCTGTACATGTCCACAAGAGGGTGCTATTAGCACATGAATGCCCTTTAACAGGGCATGCGCGTGTGACAAGCAGCTGGTCACTGCAGGTTAATAATCAATAGTGCTTACATTCAACAATAATGAGATGTACAAAGTATACACAAGCATCTTACATCAACATAACGTAGAAAAACTCTAGAATACACCAAATCAAGCAGGGAATACAAGCTGTACGTGCTAACTGGCTCCTTCCATAACATGACAATAAACAGCCGATCTCTTAACAATAAACAGGAAATATGGACAATAAGCACTTACTTTACATGCACGCACACTGTAACTCAATATTAACTTGCATTCTGTGATGATAGAGCACTGATGATTGAGTTAGAATGCAGCCGCCGATCTTGTCACTCTCTCACATGCACTGCACCTGCTCACTATCTTGCTGACTAATTCGCTTCAGCGCTGATGAGGTTGAGGTTACATCAAGCGGTGTGATTGATCAGAATCATCCGGAACATCAAGACAACCTGGCCTTTAGTACAGCCGCCCCTGAATTCAGGAACTAAATTCACACATCAAACAAAAGGTCTACATCTTTTCCTAGTCATCCTCAGGTAGGGCTGGAAGCTGGATGTGACGAGCCACAACTCGTGTGTAGGTCCTACACTTGACATCCACGTTGGCTGTCCGGACTCGACCATCTGAGCCTGGAAACACCTGGGCAACTCTGCCTACTGGCCAAAGGGCATGGGGAAGTTGGGTATCAACAATCATGACCACGTCCCCGATCTCTAGTGACTTCCTCTCTGTCTTCCACTTCTGGCGTGCTTAGAGACTGGGTAAAAAGTACTTTAGGAAATGTCTCCAGAAGTGCTCTGCGAGCAGTTGGGTGTGGCGTCAACATCAGCGACTAAGGACCTTGGAATCTTGGTAGACTACCTGAGGTAAAGATGTGTCTCGGTGACCGATCAGGAAACAGTACAGGGTGATTGGGTCAGGGTCGGTGACATCCGAGGAGGTATACCCAAGGGGCTCAAACTGTCACTGAGGAAGTGTTGAGAACAGTTGTAGGTATTCTAAACACTTCCTCAGTGACAGTTTGAGCCCCGATGGTCACTCTTAGGGCTGTCTTGAATGAGTGGATCTCCCTCTCCCAGCAACCGCCAAAGTGGGGGGCGCTTGGCGGATTGTAAATGAACTTGATCTGATGACTGGCGAGGTGACTCTGTAGCTCATTTTGGAGGGCGGCAAAGGAGTCATTCAATTTACGTTCGCCACCCTTAAAGTTGGCGCCTCGGTCGCATAATAGCTCATATGGTTTCCCTCGTCGGGCTATGTACCTTCGCAGGGCCATCAGGAATGAGTCAGAGTAGATACTGGTGAGAAGGTCGAGATGTGCTGCCCTGGTAGTCATACATTTAAAGACTATGCCCCACCTCTTCTCATTACAGCGCCCAATCTTAATCAAGAAGGGGCCGAAACAGTCCATACCAGTTGAGTAGAAGGCTGGACAGAAGTATCTCTGTCTGGTGAGGGGCAGATTGGCCATGAGGGGGATTTCTGGACATCCTCTCCATTTTCTACACTCTGCACACTGACACTGGTGCTGATGGACAGCTTCACAGCCCCTTAGGATCCAGTATGTCCTTCTGATTTTGGCAAACAAACACTATTCCGGGATGATGCCGCCTTTCATCATTATCCTTGATGATTAGCTCGGTGGTTGGATGTCATGGGTCAAGGACAACTGGATGTACAGCATCCGCTTCTAGTACCTCATGATGGCGTAGATGGCCTCCTACTTAGATCAGTCCAGTAGCAGCGTCATGCTCAGGGGAGAGTGAAGCCAGTCTGCTTGAGGCTGACACTGGTTTTCCTGACTTCAGAAGTCTTAGCTCATCAGGAAAGGACTCGGCTTGAGCTTGGCAGAGGACTACTTGTCGGATGTCTCTTTGGAAGTCAGCACTGGAGGTGTAGGCCACCCCATGAAGCTTCTGCCCATTGGCAATCAGGGACTCTGATAGTGTGTCATAGCACTGCGGCTCAAGTGGGGGTGTAGTTGTGGTCACTAACCCAGAGAAAGCTTACAGTCTTAATTCACAGATTGGCTCTTCAAGCAGTAAGGGAGGCTGTTCGGGCCAACTATCTGGTGGCAGCTTGAGGAATACCAGTCCATGGCTCCATTGGCTCCCAGTGGAGAGGTCTTGAAGAGGCTTGCCTCGAGTGATATCGTCCGCTGGGTTGTCTGCTGATCTGGCATAGCACCAGGTGGTGGACACTGTCATCTCCTGGATATCTGCCACCTGTGTTCCTACGAACACCTTGTAACGACAAGAGTGGGAGGTCAGCCATGTGAGCACGCTGGTGGATTCTGACTAGTCTAATGGAGCGAATCAGAATCGTAAGCTCTGTAGTAAATAGCTGGGAAAGCTGAGCTCCATTGAGAGCAGCACACAGCTCTAAGCGGGGTATAGACACTTGCGGGGGGTAACGCGGGATCTGGCAGCGATAAAGGCAACTTCTACTCTACCCTCTCTGTCTTCTGTCTGCAGGTAGGCCACTGAACTGTACGCCTGCTCTGATGCATCACAGAAGATGTGGACGTCGTATCTACAGGACGGGTGATTCATCTGTGAGCTGGCGTAGCACCTGGGCAGAGATAGCTTCTCTAATCCACTCAACTCCATCTCCCACTCGGACCACAAGATAAGGAGTTCCTCAGGCAATTGTGGATCATCTCAGTCACACTTCCTGTCCCACAAGCGCTGTACCAATATCTTCGCTTGAGTTGTGTAAGGGATAATATAACCAAGGGGGTCATATTGGCTGACTAGTACATGGTAGATGTTGCGCATAGTCACAGTGGAACAGCGGCTAGCTTGATGCTTGTAACACAGGATGTCAGACTGACAGTGCCAATGCAGTCTGAGAGTAGACTCATGGACTGATCTGACATAGCACCATAGCACCTTGACAAAGCCAGAGGTCAGATCTGGACTCAGAGGGGAGGTGAGTAATCAATGACGGACAATTGCTGGCCCACTGTCAAAGCTCAAAGCCGCCGGAGGCCAGGAGTGAATAAAGTCGATCTACTAGGTCTCTGGCCTCTCAGGGGGAGTTAAGACTATGCAGACAATTATCAACATAGAATGAGTTCTCAATGACCTCTCGGACTGGATCTCCAGAATGGCTGTTGTCCATGATGTGTCTCTGCTTCCTTCAGTCTAGTGATCTTGGCCTGGTAGGTGGACGCCTGATCTGGGTTCTTAAGCAGTCTCCTCTTGACACTCCTAAGCTGAGGGAGAACGGCTTCTTTGGGCATGGTCAGCCGTGGCATGCTCTGCATACGAAGGAGTGGCGTGGCATACCTCATCGTCCCTTCTACTTTCACTGCGCAGTCTTCTCTTGCAGGAGTCTGACAGCTTCTTGGTCTAGCTTAGATCTCATCACTATCTTGTCGCTGCAGTGTGGAATCACATCTATCTGCCATGATCTCTCAACGTGAGCGAACAGGTCTGCGTTGGGGAGGATAGATGTGAAGAAACACTGGCGAGCCTAGATCCTATGTTTAATTACATGCGTCGGGCCTTGAAGACTCCACCCCATGCAGATCTTGACTGCTGCGGGTCCAAATGGTGGGTCTAACTGGACGGGTTCAACAGGCGTGATGAGGTGTGGGCAATCTGACCCGATCAGCAACATAGGTTGCACTTTATCCATCTGCTGCAACGGGAGGCCAGAAAAGTGTCTGTATCTCTTCTTTAAAGAAGCCACCGGGTAAGTGCATTCAGCAAGGCCTAGTCTCTCAGCTGTAAATGCATGTTTGATGAGGTACTTCTTGTGGGGATGAGATACTGATGATACTGTGAAGGAGACGGCCTCCCCATGAAGCACCTGCTGATCCTGCCTTACTGTTCTCAGTATCAGGTCTCCTGGTTGTCCTCTGAGGTTCAGCTGTAGTGCGGCTGCATGGAGGAGAATAGTCCTCTCAGACCCGTCATCGATCACTGCATACGTCTCTAACGATGCATCTCCATTCGCGATGATCACCTTACTCACTTTTAGCAAAACTCTACGACTACTGGCAGAACAATCAACATACAGGATGTACTGGCAATCACAGCTCTCTCGTTCAGATCATGCAATACGAAGAGTTGTTTCCTATTGCAGGTCTTGCACAGGGCTTTCAGAGTACATTGGGAGGCATGATGATTGTGGGCGCATCTCCAGCACCGGTTATTCTTATAAATCTGGGCCTCTTTCTGTTCCTTAGTCAGCTCTTTAAAGTTGAGACATCCATTGAGGAAGTAACTGGCATTGTCACAATAAGGGCAGTAGGTGTGTAACTTCTCTCTGTACCTGGCGGAGCTGGGCCTGGGCTCTGGAGCGGACACTCGACATTTACTGTCTGCAGCAGGCTTCCCCGCACCCAGCAGGATGCTCGTGGATCTCCATGGAGGCTTGGGGTCGTGACGACCTTCTCTCTTCTTAGTAGGTAATGGTGGAACATATACGTAATTGGCTTAGCGGTGTCATCTTGGACCTGGAGCTCGTACTCTAACCAATCCGCAAAGTCGAAAAGGGGACTGTGATCCTGCGCAGGTGGACTTTTACCTCTAAAAGCTGATTTGGAGCTTGTGGAGAAGCTTGCCTTGGAGTCTGGATATGTGTGAATCGCATTCTAATTCAGCTGCTCCCTCTGATCCCAACTGCTCCAACATTCTCACTAATGAGCGTCCACGAAGGGTGAAGAACTTGAATGCCTTAACATCACCATGCTTGAGTTTGGGACCTTCCAGCACTTCAGTGATATTCTGTAGAACAAGCTTGTGGGGTTGACCATACATCTTCACAAGAGCTCGCATAGTGTCTGTATAGGGTCACACAGAATTACAGTAGGAGTCTGCTACCAGTCGGGCCTCTTCTTACACTAGATGATCAGACAGGATCTGATACTTCAAGCGCTCGCTCGCGTCTGCTGGCAGAAGGTTCTCTAGCACCATCCGTAATCTCGAAAACTCTAGGCACCATTTCTGGACGTGGGGGCAGGCAGAACTCTCTCTCGCTCGGGCAATGACTGCTTCTGGGACTAGGTGTCTCATCGCTGTACTGTACAGCTGCTACAGACTGGGCTGAGTATGTGTAGGATCTCTGAGGAGGGCACGGTGTCTCTCGTCAGCATACAGGTGCTCTGACCTGGGTGAAAGCGTGAAGTCTCCCATCTGCTTCATCAGCTGCTCATACTGGACGGATCGGTCTGACGGAAACTCATCAGCATACACTGCAGAAACTCTCTGGCTATGGACGGTCGTTGCACATGAGTGCGAGGGGCCGGAACTGGCGTCACTTATCGAGGAGGAGTCTCTCTACTTGTAGCTATCTGCTGGATCTCTTGCTTCAAAGTAACATTCTCTGCCTTGAGCCCTTGTAATGTGGACAGGATCTCTGGTAGGATGTGGCTGTGAAGCTCATCACTGTCTCTCTTCATCTCACTCCACATAGACTTAATATCAGACAACTGCTGGACTTGGCTGCGGAGCTCATCATACTCTGGCGACACATCTCCAGATGGTTCTAGCCATACATCTCAGAGTACTAGATCATTTGCATATGGGGACTGACTCTCTGGAGAAGATGATCGTGACACGATCTCTGATGTGAGCAGGACTGGGGGTAATGCTCTCTTTACACAGCCTGAATCAGGAACTTGATAATCTGCTAGGTGTGCAGGCGGCCTTGTCTGACCTCTAGGTCAGACGACAGGTGGATCTAGTTCAGGATGGGATGCCATCTCTCTGCTGCAGTTCGCCAATCCGGCTCAAAGGACCCATTGAAACGGAATGGGGTTCGTTGATGTATATTAATATTAACTTGGATGGGTGCAAAACACAGCAGGCAGTCGGTCAGAACTGATTGAGATGGGTTTTAATGTGTGGTTCTGTAACAATTGAACAAAATCAATTTTTGTTCAATCAACAATAAGTCACCAGGTAACTTTACATGCACACACTCTGTAACCCAATATTAACATGCATTCTGTGATGATAGAGCACTGATGATTGAGCTAGAATGCAGCCCCCGATCTCGTCATGCTCTCGCGTGTGGAGATCCAGGGGGCGCGGTTGGGTCCAGATCTAACTCTTCCCACTTTACATATCCCTAAACAAATTTAGCTAGTTTAACGACGGGAAAAATGGTCGGCGCGCCCGGCGCATGGTCTAAGAAGGTTGTCCCTATTCTCTTAATGAGTAATGAGTGTGTTTTGGGAGTAACGTGCAATAAACCAATCAGTCTCATCTCCCATTCCCTTTAAAAGCCAGTTGCACTCACACCATGGTAGATTTGCTATTTACATGGCAGAATTTACAAGCGGAAAAACTGAATGCTTCTCTAGCAAGGAAACGGATCTGCTCCTGCGTGAGGTTAAAGCATGTGAGCAGGCCATCTACAGGACAAGCCAGTTTCCACCAAAGCATTTTTATCTTTATGCACACAATAATAATCTTTTAAATTGTAATCCTTTCATTTTTTACATTTTTTTGCATGTTTGTGTGCTGTTGTGTAATAAGCAGAGTGTATGCGTGTTGTGCACCCGCCTAAAGGTGCATATTATTAACGCACTCTTTAAATATAAAAAAAATAATAATTTTGCTTTATTGACTATAGACCAGGTTTCAGTTGATCAATGGCACAGTCTATTTCAGTTGCCTCAAAATAGCAACGTGCCAACAATGTGCCTGAACACGTTTTCAGACCAGCATGCCCATGGGTGCACAAATGGGCGCAAATGCATTTGCTATTTAAACAACGTGGCACGGGACATAAAATGATAACTGCGTCGGGCTGAAACTAGCAAAAAACACTTGTGTCACACCTGGTGCCGCATTGCGCCGGGTGTATGATAGGGCCCTGTCTCTTTAAGAAATTTAAATAGTGCCTTCCTGGTAATTCTTATCCCCACTCTCTCTCCTTCTGTTCCCAATATCCCCATCAGACTCCTCATCAGGGACATCAAGACAACCTGGCCTTTTGTACATCTTATTAGGGGTGTTTTCCGGCTTATTGATTATATATTATATATATTGACTTTCTATTTATAATTGATTTTGAGAAGCTGCAAAGAGAAATGCTGTGTGTGTGTGGTCCAAATATTCTCTATGTTGTGGGGACCAAATTTCCACAAGGATAGTAAAACTTGATTTTTTTTAACGTTGTCGGGACAAAAAAAATTGTTTTCCATAAGAAAAACAGCTTATAAATCAAACAAAATGTTTTTTTGTTTGTTTGTTTTTTTATGAAAATGTAAAAACTGAAGGTTTTCTCTGTAAGGGTTATGTTTAGGTGTATGGTTGGGGGATAGAATATTGTATAGAATGTTTGTACAGTATAAAAATCATTATGTCTATGGAATGTCCCCATAATACATGAAAACCCAACGTGTGTGTGTGTGTGTGTGTGTGTGTGTGTGTATTGGTGCTCTTATTCCAAACTTTTAAAATCACACAGAACACAATGAAGTAGCTGAAAGAATGTGCTACTTGTGTTAAAGATATTTAACTAAACATATTTACATTTTTCTTAACCCCTTCTGACCTGATTTTTTGAAATGTCCCACTGAATGTGTAAAATTCTGTGTACACAACAATATTCAGAATATCTCTTTTCCTGTTTCTTGCGTACATTGCGTTCTTATTTTAAGAGGTGTTTAGGGAACTAGGTGACAACAGCACCTTGAAAACACACATAACTAGAAACTGGTGAGCTGCAATATTTGAAAATGGAAGTAATAATTCTCACAAAGCTCAGTGCAAGTCCATTGGCTCAAAATTTTTAAGTGTGAATGGGCATGATGCTTATATGCATAATGTAATCTGGATTGTGATTCATTATACCCAGCATAGTTTTGTTCTGTGAGGTCCATTAACGTTATAAACAAATTAGAGTGTTTTTATTAAATTGTAGGAGCCAGTACTCTTAAGTGACATTAAATATGTTAACATTACCTGTATGAATGCTTCAAATATTGTTTATTTACTGTATATCTTTGTTTAACCACAATGACAACTAGGACACTTTTAATTTGGAACCACATTTTATTTTTCATTTTCAGGGACAGAGCTGGCTGATAATCTGCCCACTTCTCCTCGCCTCATCAAAACTCATTTGCCTGTTCAGCTTGTGCCCAAGTCCTTCTGGGAGCAGAACTCAAGGGTAAAGTATATGGGCTCTTTTCTCTCTGTAAATTGATGTAGGTGGCAATATGTAATGAATTTATCATAGTATAATTTGAATCTCATACTAACAAACTTAAGTGCACAGCTAAGGAACATGATTTAAATGAAGGAATATTCATAGAACGATGACAAATGAATAAAAAACACAGATCTGGTGGCTCTGTGCATTTTGCTGGTATGGTGTGGATCCACTGGTTCCCTTCACATCAATGCAGCATTGTTGAGTAATCACCTTAATCCTATGTTGGAACGTCTTTATCCTGATGTAAGTAGTCTCTTCTGGTATGACAATGAGGTAACACGAGATAACAATGGCTATGGCATATGATCTCAACCAGTCCCCAGATCTCAATCCAGTTGAACAACTATGGGAAATTTTAAACCGATGTGTTAGGACAGCACCATCACCATAATCAAAACATCAAATGAGGAAACATCCTTTGGAAAAATGGTGTTACATCCCTCCAATAGAGTTCCAGAGACTTCTTGGCAGAATCGGTGCCAAGGTGAAGCTGTTTTGGCAGCCTGTGGTGGGCCAAACACCGATGTGTTAGATCACATAGTTTACCCAAACATTTTGTCTTCATATCAACTTATGTTGTACCAAACCTGTATGAGTTTCTTTCTTCTGTTGAACACAAAAGAAGATATTTTAAAGAATGTTGGTAACCAGACAGTTGATGGCACCCATTGACATCCATAGTATTTTTTTTTCCTACTATGGAAGTCAATGGGTGCCGTCAACTGTCTGGTTACTGACATTCTTTAAAATATCTTCTTTTGTGTATCTTCTTTAATGACAAAATTTTCATTTTTGGGTGAAAAATGAAATCTCAATCTTCTCTAATATGAGTGACCTAGGTTGATATGTTGCAGTGTGTTTTGAACGCATTTTGTCAAGTGAAGTGAACTTTAACAGATAGGCTACTGTGTGTGAGGGAGCAATGAACCCTGCATAGGAACCCTATGGATTGAAACACAGCTTAATTCCCTCTATTTAACACAGCATTAGTTGTGTAATTAAGTGAATGTAATACAAATCTTCTTTCTTATCATAATTTTTGTCCACTCATTCCAGATTGTGTATGTAGCGCGGAATGCCAAAGACAATGCTGTTTCCTATTTTCATTTTGATCGAATGAATATGGTAGAACCTGAACCAGGAGACTGGAACACCTTCTTACAGAAATTTTTGGAAGGAAAGAGTAAGTAAAATATTGTGTACAATAATGAAATTAAATCATATCAGTCAATTGCAATGGGTATAACTAAAGGACCATTTTAATGTCAGGAAATTATATTAAATTATTATATTAAAATGTTTTTATAAATCATTTGGGGAGTAAAAAGGTCAAATGTCTCTACATGAATCAAGAAATTTACAACTGAGGAATTGTTTTAATATTCCCCTTAGATGTGTTTGGTCCTTGGTTCGACCATGTCAGTGGATGGTGGGAGAAAAAACAGACATATTCTAACTTACTGTACTTGTTCTATGAAGATTTGGTGGAAGTAAGTTCAGTTCATAATGTGACAATTTTATGATGCATACTGTAAAATCAATATGAAAGTTAAATGTGTTTTTCCACATCTTACTCAGGACACCGGACGTGAAGTGGAACGTTTGTGTTCCTTCTTGGGTTTGTCCACTTCAGTTGAAGAGAGGGAGAAAATAACAAAAGGGGTTCAGTTTGACGCCATGAAACAGAACAAGATGACCAACTATTCCACACTCCCAGTCATGGACTTCAAGATCTCACCCTTCATGCGGAAAGGTTAATAAACCAATTATCTAATTTAGACTTATGAATCCTGTCCTTTCATTTGCTTTTATCTTCTATTTGTTTGTGTTCCAAAAGGTAAAGTTGGAGACTGGAAAAATCACTTCACTGTGGCACAAAATGAACAGTTTGATGAGGTCTACAAACAGAAGATGAAGAATACCAATGTCAAGTTCCGCACTGTGATTTAATACTTGAGTTCTGGACCTTGCACCAGAATTATCACTAAATCGTCAGATTATTTTATATTATAAACATTTTTCCAATTATAAGATATGTTTCCCTATCTCAATGTAATGTGCAACAAAGACAACTATACTGTAAGAGCAACATTTATTAGCTGATTTCAGCAAAAAGTGGTAGTTTTTATACATTGTGAAAGAACACATTTATAAGAATTTATCATTTTTAGTTCTGTTTTTTCCATTTAAATAACACTTTTACCAATATGTTGTTAAAATGAATATATTGATCTTAAATTTACCAAGCACTAATGCAGTGCTTATTTAAATGATTAAAGTTTTATGAAAGTCATGTGGGGAGTAAGATAACTCAGTGGGTAAACTGACCCTTCAATTAAAATGCTTCTATATACATATATATATATATATATTTGACCCTGGCCCACAAAACCAGTCACAAGTCACACGGGTAGCCAACAATACACTGTATGGGTTGAAATTATCGATTTTTCTTTTATGCCAAAAATCATTAGGATATTAAGTAAAGATCATGTTCCATGAAGATATTTTGTAAATTTCCTACCATAAATATATCAAAAATGTATTTTTGTGAGTGGATATGCATTGCTAAAGACTTCATTTGGACAACTTTAAAGGCAATTTTCTCAATATTTTAATTTTTTTGCACTACACATCAATGGAAATCTTATTTATTCAGCTTTCAGGTGATGTATAAATCTCAATTTCAAAAAATTGACCCTTATGACTGGTTTTGTAGTCCAGGGTCACATATAGTACAGTATGTTGGTGATAACACTTTCTGTTTTATTCAAAAGCAAACTTGACCTCAAAAATACATAGATACATAAATATAGATACGGGGGACTACCACAATCTGTCATAATTTGCTGGGACTGCACAGCCTTACTCCACCATCATAAATCATCTCTTTAAAATGCTGAAAGTGTGCCTGACAGTATACCATGTGTGGGGTTGTGCCTGGTTAAAATGCTCTTATTTGAGCATCATTTGATGAGTTACTGCTGTTATAATCAATAAAATTACAACAGGTGTCAGTTGTACAATGCAAACAGTTGAAAAGAAAGATAGTAATTTAATTAAAATATATATATCACAGCATACAAGCACATACAGTGCCCTCCACAAATATTGGCACGCTTAGTAAATATGAGCAAAGGCGGCTGTGAAAATAAATCTGCATTGTTTATCCTTTTGATCTTTCATTCAAAACATTCGCAAAATTCTAATCTTTTATTGAAGTAAAACAAATGAAATTGGGGGGGAAACTCACATTATGAAATAAATGTTTTTCTCCAATACATATTGGCCACAATTATTGGCACCCCTAGAAATTCTTATGAGTAAAATATCTCTGAAGTACATTCCCATTCATATTACATTTTTTTAGCACACCAGGGTGACTAGGAGCATGAAATTGTCCAGCACAAAGGCCAAATTCCCTTAATCATTCATCACAAGGAGAAAAACAAAAGAATATAGTTCTGATGTGCAGCAAAAGATGGTTGAGCTTCACAAAATAGAAAATGGCTATAAGAAAAAAAGCCAACGCATTGAAAATCCCCATTTCCACCATCAGGGCAATAATTAAGAAGTTCCAATCAACTAAAGATGCACAGTAAGGAGGAGAGTTTGAGTGGCCAAAGACTCTCCAAGGATCACAGCTGGAGAATTGCAGAAATCTGCTGAGTCTTGGGGTCAGAAAGCGTAAAAAAAAAATTACCAAACAGCACCTACATCACCAAAAGTTGTTTGGGAAAGTTTCAAGAAAAATCCTCCTCGCTCATCCAAAAATAAACTCCAGCATATTCAGTTGTCAGACACGACTGGAACTTCAAAAGGGACCTGGTTCTATGGTCAGATGAAACTAAAAAAAGAGCTTTTTGGCAGCAAATCCACCAGATGGGTTTGGTGCAAACAGGGAAAAAAAGTATCCCAATGCCCACTGTTAAATATGGTGCTGGATCTTTAATGCTGTGGGCCTATTTGTTTTGCTGGAGGTCCTGGACATCTTGTTCAGATACATGGCATCATGGATTCTATCAAATACTAACAGATAAAAATCAAAACCTGACCGCTTCTGCTAGAAACCTTATAATGGGCCGTGGTTGGATCTTCCATCAGGACAATGATCCAAAACAAACATCAAAATCAACACAAAAATGTGTCACTGAGCACAAAATGAAGCTTCTGCCATGGCCGTCCCAGTTCCCTGACCTGAACCCTATAGAAAATGAGTCGGGTGAACTGAAGAGAAGAAGCACCAACATGGAGCTGGGAATCTGAAGGATCTGGAGAGATTCTGTATGAAGGAATGGTCTTTGATCTCTTGTCAGGTGTTCTCCAAACTCATCAGGCATTATAGAAGAAGACTCAGAGCTGTTATCTTGGGGAAAGGATGTTGCAATGCAATAATTGGGTGCCAATAATTGTGGCCAACGTGAACTAGAGAATTTATTTATTTCATAATGAGCTTTTTCCCCCATTTCCAATTGTTTTACTTAAATGAAAGGTTAGAATTTTGTGAATTTTTTGAATGAAAGATCAAAAGGATAAACAATCTGGATAACAAACTGTGTTGGTTTTACTATGGAACTGAGAAATTTTAAAGAAGGAAAGCTATGCAAATGTTAATATGCATCTGTCTATGCATCTGTCATTGACTGACAACATTGTATTTTTTAGAATCAGTTAATATTCTTGCAATAGGAAAGACTGTCATTCACAGTAAATGCATTGCATGTAACCAGAATACACCATTATTTACAAACAAAAATATAGTATATACATAATCTGTTTTAGTTATACTCACAGCTTTCTATCATTTATTGCTCGGACATGAGTTCTGTTGTATTGAATAAAGTAGTGATGAGCTGAGCATTCAACTGTTTTGAAATTTGGCCAAACTGCTGAATGCACCAACAAACAAAATTTTAGTCTGCTATTCGGTCAGTTGCCAAGTCAGTTATATAAAAATGATTTTACTAAACATAACTCCAGTTGTGGGAATGTTTGGTATGTTTCTGGTATGCTGTATTGCAGGAATAAACTGGAAGTACAAAGCATGGGACAGAAAGTCAACATGTATAAATTCTGTTCAAATGCAGTGCAAAGAAGAAAAAAGACACTATCCAGACACAGGTCTTCACAATGTTTGCTAAGGTAGCACTTAGGTTGGTCTATGGGACAAGGCACTGCATCAGCATAAATATTAAAATACGCACTACTGCATAAGCACAGCCACAAAACTTAAATATTACAAGTAACGACAGGAGACTAGTAACTCTCTGTGAAGTACTGTACATGGAGTCACCCCACCAACAGAAATTACACAAATAACACATAACTAGAAGTTAATTTGCCTATAATAGTGGTCCTACCACTGAAAAAAAGACAATTTAGACAACTTTCCAGATCAAATAACAAACATTTTATACAAAAACATTAATAATGGTAAAAACAAAATACACACTTCTGGAATGCCTTGCCTCATAGACTTATGTTGTATGTGCACAGCAGTAAACAAAACTTTTGAAAAAAAAAAAAAACAGAAGTAAATATTTTCAGTGTTGATTGCACTTCTTTATTCTAGTATATACTTAGTACCATTATACTACAGTTAGACTCAGTCCATCTGAACAAGTCATAATTAAATGTGTAATCTCTGATTTTTGGAAAATGTGAATGCATTTTGCCACATCATGTTCAAAGGTCAATAATGTCGCTGCCAACACTGGCTGAGTCATCATTTCGTGTGACTTTCAAGTAACTATTCCCATCTCTACTATTTGATTGCGAACTTTCAAGGTCAGGGGTTAGAAACAGCCTTGTGTTTTCTGCACTAGGCATGAGGGCATGGCTTGTGCTTGGGGAAGGGTGCAGTGAGACCGGGCAGGACAAAGAGAAAGGCACTGGTGCCTCAGAGACCCAATGGAAGCCCTGATGAGTGGGTGTAGGGGGAGCTGTGACCTGTCGGCTGGGCACAGCACTAGGAATGGAGCGATCCAGACCTGTGGAGGACTCTGTGAGCAACGTGTGTTCATCACTGCTCAATGACAGTGTGATTTGGGGTTCACTATTCCGTCACATCCAAAGGTTTTGAGAGAGAGGAGGTGATAGTGATCGCAGTGGCTGGAACAAACTTTTGCCCCTTAATAGATGCTCACGATGAAGTGCCTCATCAATACTGCGGCCAAGGTCAATTGGGGTTGGAGGGCGCAGGTCAAAATCACAGAGTGAGATGGCTGACTCATTGTCCCTGTCCAGACTGCTGGTTGAAGAGCACTGAGGTGGATGTGCAAGTGGCTGCAGCCTTAGCAATGAACCTGCAGAGCCGCCTGCAAAGCTTTTCAGATTGCGCCCATGATTGGTGTCTTTGAGTGGGTCATGATTTCGTATGAGGCTCTTGCTAATGTCCACCCTGATCGCTCCTGTCCTGCCCAGTTATTGGGCAACTCTCCCGCCACTGCACTATTGCTGGACCCTCCAATCCCATTACTTTCCAATTTCCTTTGTTGCCTTACCTTGAGGCTCTGCACAATCTTTGCCCAGCATGTATGTCTGCTGGTAGAGTTTGATGATTGAGAGGGTGAGGGCAAGCTTTCTGTGGCAGCTCCTTCCTGTCTTGGTGCTCCACATATGTGGCCTTCATTGGGTCTCCAGAAGTCCCAGGAAGACACCAGAAGCAGGCAGAAAGCCCAGACAAGCTCCAACAGTCGCCCCCAGAACTGACAGAGCCACCATGCCCAACGAAAGAGTCTCCAGTCTCCTAGTAGTCCATATAGCCACATGCAGGCATAAATGTGCAACAGACAGCACAATGCCCCAAGAAGAGCGCACACTGCCAGTACCCATGCTAAAACACGCACCTTTTCTTCACCTATTCCCTTATTTCTTCCCCGAGCTGCATGTGTGTGAGAGAGGCGTGGCAGTGCCAAGAAAAGGTAGCCTAAAACACAGTGTCAGGCCTGCAGTCAGTGTGAGGCTCTGTAGGACGATGGGAACAGCAGGCGAAAGTGCAGGGGAAAGCAAGTCTGCAGCAAGTAGGAGAGTGCATTGTAAAACAGCTAATACTCCTAACAGAGGGGGGTTCTGAAGTGTTGGTGGTAGCCAAGTTACTCCTGCCTTTTTTAGTACCAAAATCACTAACGCAGCCTGTGCCAAAATTAACAGTGTTAACGGCAGCGTGTATAAAGCTATTATTACAGGAGGTGGCAGAAGGAACCGTGTCCCATATGGATCGAGCAAAAAGTGGCCTGCTCTAACCACACCCACAACTAGCAAGAAGCTATTGGTGAGCATCAGTTCACCACAGTGAGGGCAGTTCAAGCTGGGAGCTAATGCTAAGCCAAGGACTGAGCCAACGGTAAGCAGAAGGAAGAGGGCAGCAGAACCAAATACATGCAGCTCCCATGCAAATGACAGTGTGCGTTTTAAGTCTGCCCACACTAAAAAGCTGCCATTTGTTGCACCATATTTGTCAGCATTGTTTTGATCTTTGGAAAAAACACAGGGGCCCACACCAGTACCACAGGGGTCCTTAGGTTGGGCATGGGTTGGAGAAGCAGAATTTGACTTCAAAGATGGAACTATTCCCTGTGTGACTGACTGGTCCGTCTCTATAACTCTTTTATCATTTTCAGAGAATACAAAATGGCCATGTCCAATCAGGTGAGGAGAGGAGAGGTTGTCCTTAGAAAAGGTGATATACCTGTGGAAATCAAAAGAGATACAAGGAATATTATTGAGGTAAATGGCAAAGCACAATAAAAAAACAATAGGAAAGCACATAACTACATACAACACATACAACAATATACAATCCTTTTCATACCATTTTCAATAAAACGATATACAATGTATAGTTATAAATCTAAATTCCTAAATTACTTTCTTACACAGATTTAAGCATAGTTTTGCAATTCATACATTTTTACAAACTGATCTCTAATTAACATACAGTGGTGGTCAGAATTATTGGCACCCTTGGTAAATATGATCAAAGATGACTATAAAAATAAATCTGCATTGTTTATCCTTTTGATCTTTAATTCATAAAATTAGCAAAAAACTAACCTTTCATTGAAGGAAAAGAATTGAAAGTGGGGGGAAAATCACATTATGAAATAAATGTTTTTCTCCAAAACACGTTGGCCACAATTATTGGCACCCTTTTATTCAATACTTTTTACAACCTCCTTTTGCCAAGATAACAGCTCTGAGTCTTCACCTATAATGCCTGATGAGTTTGGAGAACACCTGACAAAAGATCAGAGACCATTCCTTCATGCAGAATCTCTACAGATCCTTCTGATTTCCAGCTCCATATTGGTGCTTCTTCTCTTCAGTTCACTCCACTAATTTTCTTTAGGGTTCAGGTCAGGGGATTGAGACAGCCATGGCAGAAGCTTCATTTTGTGCTCAGTGACACATTTTTGTGTTGGTTTTGATGTTTGTTTTGGATCATTGTCCTGATGGAAGATCCAACCACGGCCCATTATAAGATTTCTAGCAGAAGCGGTCAGCTTTTGTTTTTTTATCTGTTGGTATTTGATAGAATCCATGATACCATGTACAACCCCAATTCCGGAAAAGTTGGGACGTTTTTTAAATTTGAATAAAATGAAAACTAAAAGACTTTCAAATCACATGACCCAATATTTTATTCACAATAGAACATAGATAACATAACAAATGTTTAAACTGAGAAATTTTACAATGTTATGTACAAAATGAGCTCATTTCAAATTTGATGCCTGCTACAGGTCTCAAAATAGTTGGGACAGGGCATGTTTACCATGGTGTAGCATCTCCTCTTCTTTTCAAAACAGTGTGAAGACATCTGGGCATCGAGGTTATGAGTTTCTGAAGTTTTGGTGTTGGAATTTGTTCCCATTCTTGCCTGATATAGGTTTCCAGCTGCTGAAGAGGTTGTGGTCGTCTCTGGACTGCAGGCAGGCCAATTCAGCACCCGGACTCTTCTACAACGAAGCCATACTGTTGTAATAGCTGCAGTATGTGGTTTTGCATTGACCTGCTGAAATACACAAGGCCTTCCCTGAAATAGATGTCATCTGGAAACCTTTATATACCTTTCAGCATTCATAGTGCCTTCTAAAACATGAAAGCTGCCCATACCGTATGCACTTATGCACCCCCATACCATCAGAGATGCTGGCTTTTGAACCTGAACGCTGATAACACGCCGGAAGGTCTCCCTCCTCTTTAGCCCGGAGGACACGGCATCCGTGATTTCCAACAAGGATGTCAAATTTGGACTCGTCTGACCATAGAACACTTTTCCACTTTGAAACAGTGCATTTTAAATGAGTCTTTCCCACAGGACACAACGGGGCTTCTGGACCATGTTCACATATGGCTTCCTTTTTGCATGATAGAGCTTTAGTTGGGATCTGCAGATGGCACGGCGGGTTGTGTTTACCAACAGTGGTTTCTGGAAGTATTCCTGGGCCCATTTAGTAATGTCATTGACACAATCATGCCGATGAGTGATGCAGTGTCATCTGAGGGCCCGAAGACCACGAGCATCCAATAAAGGTCTTCGGCCTTGTCCCTTACACACAGAGATTTCTCCAGTTTCTCTGAATCTTTTGATGATGTTATGCATTGTAGATGATTAGATTTGCAAAGCCTTTGCAATTTGACGTTGAGGAACATTGTTTTCCACGGTCTTTTTACGCACTCTTTCACAGATTGGAGAGCCTATGCCCATCTTTACTTCTGAGAGACTCTGCCTCTCTAAGACATCCCTTTTATAGCTAATCATGTTACAGACCTGACATCAATTAACTTGCTTAGTTGCTAGATGTTCTCCCAGCTAACTCTCACTTTAACCGTGGGCATGGGGTACTTTTTATCCATGTGTGCACCAAACCCATCTGGTGGGTTTGCTGCCAAAAAGCTCTTTTTTTAGTTTCCTCTGACCATAGAAGCCGGTCCCGTTTGAAGTCATGTCTGACAACTGAATATGCTGGAGATTGTTTCTAGATCAGAGCAGAGGATTTTTCCTGAAACCCTCCCGAACAAATTGTGGGGATGTAGGTGCTGTTTGATATTTTTTTAGGCTTTCTGAGACTCAAGATTCAACTAATCTCTGCAATTCTCCGGCTGTGATCCTTGGAGAGTCTTTGGCCACTCAAACTTTCCTCCTCATCGCGCTGTCACGAATACGGCTCCCGCGGCTCCTCCTCCCGGCCGCCGGAGGGAGCCATCACCTGAGTTCTGAGTCACTTCCTTGTGGACTACGTTACCCATAGGCCCTCATTCCTGGGACTGATTGCACACACCTGCATTGCATCACACTCACACTATTTAAGACGCACACACGCATCCATACACTGCGAAGTCTTGATTTGCCCCGGTGATCACTACTGAGCGTTTTCTTGTGGACTGTTACCTTGCTATCGATTGGACTGTTTATCTTTTGTGAACCTCTGCCGCCTGCCTTGAACCTTGCCTGTTTCCTGGATTACGTTTGTCTGCTGCCTGCCCTGAACTCTGCCTGTTGTAAGTTTCTGTTTGTCTGCCGCCTGCCTCGACCCAAGCCTGTCCCTGTTACTGCTACTGTCTTGCCCTTGTCTGCCTTGTGCTTTGTTGTCACAATAAAGAAACTGCAAATGGATCCTCACGCTGTCAGCCCATCATTACACGCGCATTAGGACGATTTAGACACACGTCCTCTTCCAGGCAGATTTGTAACATCTTTACTTGATTGGAACTTCTTAATTATTGCCCTGATAGTGGAAATGGGGATTTTCAATGCTTTAGCTATTTTCTTACAGCCACTTTCTATTTTGTGAAGCTCAACAATCTTTTGCTGCACATCAGAACTATATTCTTTGGTTTTACTCATTGTGATGAATGATTAAGGAAAATTGGCTTTTGTGTTTCCTCATGTTTTTACTCCTGTGGAACAGGAAGTCATGGCTGGACAATTTCATGTTCATGATCACCCTGGTGTGCTAAAAAAAAAAAAAAAAATTAAATATGAATGGGAATATACTTCAGAGATATTTACAAATCAAAAATTCTAGGGGTGCCAATAATTGTGGCCAACATGTTTTGGAGAAAAACATTTATTTCATAATGTGATTTTCCCCCCACTTTCAATTCTTTTCCTTCAATAAAAGGTTAGATTTTTGCTAATTTTATTAATTAAAGATCAAAAGGATAAACAATGCTGATTTATTTTTATAGTCATCTTTGATCATATTTACCAAGGGTGCCAATAATTCTGACCACCACTGTATATTTGAAAATAGAATGCTCATAAACATAAGGTTAAAATACACTAAAGAACAATATGAATAGGTTCATACACTTCTAATCACCATTATTTACCATGGATTCGCTGTAGTAACACTAACTGGCCGGTCCACATTATACAGTGGTCCAATGGCCAGTCCGCCCCTGAATTGTACCATGGTTTTGTGGCAGAAATGTAGTATATTCAAATCAAATCTTATTATATTATTAATGTAGACATGCATTAAAAGAGTAATGGAATATAATTATAGTATTTTTTGTTATTAAGCTATAGCATTTGTGCATTTGTATTTATAGTAAAAAAATGTATTTAGGCTATGTTTTTCATAACATATACCATAGAAACCATATATTTACATTTTAACATGGTAGTGAGGTGCTATATACATGCGTGGTTTTACCTATGGTTATCATGATTTAAATGTATGATACTATGGATGACCAATGGTTAATTTTAATAAAAGTAGTTTAATAAAATCTTAACTCAAACAAAATTTTACTCTATGAGGTTGTTTTAATTTTTACAGATGTTACTGTTTTTGTTAATGAACATAAATATACATCTGCATCCCAACTCAAGCTACTGCTACTGTAACTCAACTCAAGCTGCTGTCAAATGTGCACTTCTAAGAGACAAAACACATTATATTATTAATATTGCAGCCTGCACTGCAAACTGTGCCTAAGATATACAAAGTCAGGAAACACAAACTATCAAACTATCAAAAATTAAGAAATTAGTTTTTCTATTAAGACATTTCTTTTGTTAAAGAAAAAAGTCTGAAAAGGAATTTTACTTAAGTTAATTCATGCATATTTTTATGTAGAAAAATATTTTATTCTTATAAATGTTTTGAATATTCTTCCTCAGATTTGAGAAATGTTCACCTGTTTGGCAAGTTTTTGTCATGTTCCAACAATAAAGACCTCTTTAAAACCACAAGTAACTGTCTGGTTTCTGGGTTCGTTAAAGTCAGCATCAAGTCAAAACTGACCCTGTTTATTTTCTTAATGCGTGTTACTGGTCTTATCGTGAATAATTCATACAGGCATACTTTTTCCTAACATTTTCATAACATTCATAACAGGTCAAAAAAACCTTGTAATCTTTAATCAAAATGTCACAACTTACTCGTCCTGTGATATGACTGAATCGTCTCCTTTGTCCTGCCCTATATTTTTTTCTTGTTCAATAAGCCATTTCACGCGCTAGGTCACAATACTGTAGTGTCATGAGTGGCTGCTGTAGGAATTGCACAACGGAGGGTATAAGGAATAATCCATGAAACTCAGGGGAAGTATAAACAATCATGCAAACTGAAACCAACAAAGGACTGAACAAACAGTGAGTTTAAATACAAGACAAACATAATGACTGACAGGTGATAATTATATATAACCATTAGGGCTGTGAATCTTTGGGTAGACAGCGAATCGATTCACGATTCATAGGTGTTTGATTCGATTCAAGAACAATTTTTTGCAAATTCAGAACAATTCGATTTGAGACGATTCGCATTAAAATTTGATGCGATTCAATTAATTTGATTCGATTCTGCATTTTTATATGCATTCATAGGGTTATTGAAATGCTTCCCTCAATTTCTTAGGGTGCAAATTACTCAGCGACCTTCAGGGGGGTCAGAGAGTGGGGCAAAAAAAAAAAAAAAAACTTTTCTCCATTGCTAATTTTAGTTCATGTTAGTTCTTAATGATGCTACATAACTTTATTTTAATAGCCTATAAAAATTGGCATTTGTAGAAATTTACATAAGTCAAAATTTTAAAAGGCTTTAAAAGTATTGTTAGTTCATGTGAACTATAGTGTAGGAAAGTGTTAATGGCTACACAACGTTATTAAAGTGTTACAATAAACATACTAATCCTTACATGGAGAGACTACCCTATCATGCACTTTCCCAACTAATCCTAAACTAAATTTTCTTCATGGAATAATAAGAAAAGCCCTCTTTGTTCTTTTTATACGGAACATTTTCCTTATGATGATTCTGAGAGAAAATGCACTGTTTGTCTACAGTTATGAACGCAACTTTAATGCACATCTGACTGATAGATAAACCACGCGCTCTTATTTGAGTGTTGTTAAGGTTATAGTTATTTCAGCAGTTTCCTTCGTACATTCAGTTTAACGACATTAATTTAAATTTCATTTATCATTCATTGGAACTGTGCATACTTATTTTAGACACTTACATTATGTGTTTGCTTCATCCATGCAATAAATGTGCGCCCTTGAATAAGCGGAGTTTTAATGTTAGGCTGCTTCAACTACGGACGGAGCACGAGTGCAATCCAGGGAAAGGCACAGAGCTGAGAGGGCGCGAATGACGGTGCACAACGTCTCCATTAATTTGCGCATGTAGTAATTTAATGTTTATATATTTTAAAGCACTGAATCGCTATCGAATCACGATTAATCCGATTCTTAGCATTTTACATCGATTATTGACTGAAATTAACGATTCACGATAAAAAAAAACATGCAAAACGATGCATCGAGAAAATGAGTGAATCGTTACACCACTAATAACCATAGAAACAAACAAGGAGATATTCAGTAACCAAGAAAACCAAAACTGGAGCAGAGTAACAGGAACTAAACAAAACAGAATATAAAAGTCCATAACCGTGACAGTACTCCCCCCTCCCAGAAGACACATCTTCGCGCAGTAACAAGTGCACCTGAGGAGGGAGGAAGAGGGCTTTGGAGGAGGGTGCGGAACTTGTGATGGGCAGGGAAGAGGAAGAATCGATGGAGACAGACACCATAGTGGAGCTGGCAGTGGAAGGAGCCAGGGTGGAGCTTTGGCAGAATGCCCAGGCAGAACCCGGAAAGCAACTGACGGAGGTGAAACCAGGGTGTGTGAAGTATCTGGCGGAGCAGAGAGGCCGACAAACCAGTTCGACATCCATGGCCCGGAAGCATAAGGTGGAGCTGCTGGCTCAGGACCAAGGTCGAGACGTGGGCTCGGCAGTCTGGAGTGATGATGGAGGGAGTGAGAATGAAGGGGAAGCCAGAGGGAAGGAAAAGCCCGGTGGAGCCGAAGGGGTGGAGGATCAAGGCATAGCCGGATACATGGATGTCTGTGGCAGAGGCAGAGTGACAACTGACTAAGGCTGAGCTGGAGGGACGAGGGAGACAGGGAGTCCTACAGGGAGTCCTACAGCTGACGGACCACGATGAAGACAAGGGAGCACAGAGCCAGTGTGGATCCAACGGGCTGACAGGCAGAGGACTCAGCATTATGCCAAGCTGGTGGAGGGGCAGAGCCAAGGAACTGGACCACGATCCTAAGGATCCAGGGGACTGGACGTAACCAGTGTAGGAGTTGAGGGTGAACCAGACAAATGAATCTTCCAAATGATTCGTTCAAACATAATTCCATACAAAACTCATCTCAACACTCCAGATCCCAAATCAACATGCGGGACCCAAAATCAGAGAATCTGTCATTTGTGCTTCCATTCAGTCTACAAAACCCCCAGCTAAGTACTTTATGGCCTTGCAAGCTTGTAAAAGTTGAGTCTAGCTGAGTCAAGTCAAGTCACCTTTATTTATATAGCGCTTTTTACAATGTAGATTGTGTCAAAGCAGCTTTACATTGATAACTGGTACATTGTTTGGCTGCACAGCAGCTCTTAAAGAATAGTGTCAATGCAGGCAGATCAAAGCACTGTTGAAATCAAATGAAGGAGATGTCAACCTTAAGCAGTTTGTAAAAGATGGATTAGTTTGAAGAGGGCACAGCGTGATCCCCACCAAGATAACAGCAGAGATTGTTTGATCTCCGAAATGTAGATACAAAACAGGCCTTATTTTTCTGAGTGACCTCTGAGTGAACCAGAGTTATATACCACAAAAAACCCCACAAAGACTCTTTTATATAAAACAATTCTAAACGAACTTGTAATCAAACATCGTTCAACAGCATAATTCTATATTATGTCTAAAACCTATACTTGTGACTATTATGCTCAGATCACTGATGAATTACAATTCATGTAATTGTTATAACTTTTGAATGGTTGATTGAAAGTGTGCCTTGTTTGGTATGAGTGTAAATCTCTGTTCATAACTTAAATTTTGGCTTGAATGAAATCTGTGTAAAATGTATCGTATTCTTTTATAGAAATCATGTCTAAACTGTACTCTCCCGCACTCTCTGCTAATAGCAGGAAAGTTAAGAGACCACAGATAACATTTAATATATGATCAGGGGAGGAGAAAAGCCACCTCTGAATCAAAGACGATACCTGATTGGTCAGAACTCCTCAAAGAGGTTGGACCAACACCTCAGTTTAAATATTCAGTACATGAAGACAATTCAGACAATTCGGTAGATCAAGAAGACAGAACAGACGATGAAGACAAGACAAAGGCAGATCAAGATCAGATGAAAATAAGAACAAACAACTTCATTCAAGCCATCCAACTACTCTCGTCTCACTCACTTACTTTCCTTTCTTTTACTTAGTTTCCTTTCTTTTCCGTTGAGAGTCTCGCTTCTAAGTTAAGTTTTGCCACAAAGTTTAATCAACGACTCTACAGTCTTTGCCCACCTTAAAACTACAAACTTCAGCCATGAGAGCACTCCTCCGCCAGCACACCAGAACGTGATTGGCTTCCCACGGCATCAATCCGGACACGAAAAGACCTGCAGCAAATCAAAAGAAACTGGGGAACACCTTTCTCCAAGCCAAGGACACCAACAAAGGAATCCCCATTTAAAGACACAAACGCAAGTACCTCCAGATTCTAGCTGAACTGGTGCATTGATATAAAGTCTAATAACCCCGCCCTAAGAAGCGATAGAAGGGTTAAATTAATGATTGATGGTTCGTTCAGATCAGGTCTTATGAAGTGCATATATTGCTAGGAACTTGATTTCATCATTTCACTCTCTTAAAACTCATTCTTTCCTCACTTCATTTCTTTCTGAAATTTGTGTGTGCATGTGTTAGATATTAGTTTATGTGTTAGAATAATCAATAAAGTCTCATTTATATTTTTAAAGAGAAGTGTCTTGTGTTATGTGCTTACGAATTTAATGTCTTAAACTGCCGATCTATGATACCTTGCTAATAAATAGTGTTTTCACGATATTCACGATATTCCTATCCATTACAGAGCTTATAGTTACAGCCCGTGTAAATGAACGCTCAACAAATCAGTTGCTCGGTCATAAAATAAGTGACTCTTTTAAAATTCCCTATAAATTAATTAATAATTTCTTTTGAGCTCGTCTGCTACACCAGCAAAGGAGATGGTGCCAGGAAGTCGGGCAAGGATATCTGAGGAGGAAAATTTCCAGATGGGACTGGAGCATCCAGACAGCTGGATGGGACCAGCAGAGAAGGCAAAGATTCGAGAGTGGGGACTCGGGAGGGAACTGGATCCGCAGACCACAGATCTATTAGGCAGAGGTCTGCTTCTGGCTCTGGGATGGACTAGGCAGCTTGCATTGACTCTAGGACAACCCTATAGGAACACGAGGCCTATCACAGCATCCATATATATAAAGTCAACAGTATTATCAGCAGCTTATTGCATTGCCCAGGAGCTAATTAGATCGCGCTGCTCAGGAGCTTATTAAACCACACTGCTCAGGAGCTAATTAAACTGCGAATTCAGCAGGCAAAACTGCACGTAGTACACAATGCCATGACGTTCTACACAATGACATGACGTACTATGCGTTGTACATCATGGCGTAGTGTAGAACGTCATGGCATTGTGTACTATGTCGCAGAAGTTAATGCTTTTTGGACATACGTCGAATGTGTATGACTGTCGCGCCGGAAGCTCGTTATTTTACTTTATAAAGTTTTAAATAAGGATACTTACACAAATGCATCCATTCGCTTCAGAAGGCCTTTATTAACCCCCTGGAGTCGTATGGATTCGTTTTTTTATGGATGGATGCATTTTTTTCTGTCTTCAGAATTTGGGCTACCATTCACAACCATTATAAACCTTGGAGGACTAAGGATATTTTTTAAATATATCTCTGATTGTGTTCGTCTGAAAGAAGATACACCTAGGATGACTTGAGGGTAAGTAAATCATGGAATAATTTTCTTTTTTGGGTGAACTATCGCTTTAAGGGTATCCGTGCTGCTTAGGCTTATCTAGTTGTTTTCAATTAAATGCTTGTGCTATGCGATCATTTGGGCAATGTGCGTTACTTATCTATTGTTTTTGGCAACATGCTTGTCGCTGCAAGTTGCAGTTGTATGGAGCCTATACGGCACAGATTCGATCAGCTTTGTGGTGATGGACGGAATGACGATTCATGGTGCAGGCAAATCGGGTCTGCTGTGGGGCAGCTCTAAAAAGATGACGTGTTTATATGCTAATGTCACAACAGGTAGTCGGAGCTATTGCTGCAAGGGTGTATGCTTCTCCGGCCGGACTACCGCTGGTTTTGATACTAGTTCTGTGATTTTACAAAATGCTTGTTGTATCAGATTTTGCTGCTGCTAGTTGGAGCTGTTGCTGCAGGGTGTATGCTTCCCCAACCAGACTACTACTAGTTTAATACTAGTTCTGTGATTATACAACATGCTTGTTGTATCAGATTTTGTTTCCACTAGGGGTGTAAGCAGTGTTGGGTAAGTTACTTAAAAAAAGTTATTAATTACTAATTACTAATTAAATCATCAATGTTGTATTTAAAATACTTTTCTAATTACTATGTCTGAAAAGTCATTTAATTACTCAATAAGTAACTTATTACTAATTATAGATTAATCCTTATTAAAGCTTTTCTTTTGTTGTTTGATTATCATTTATAATACAGACAGCCAATAGTAGACAGTAGCATGTTTTAAAGACTGCTGTCACTAAGACCTAATGGACAGAGACAATATGCTGTTGCACATGCTGTTCACATTCACATAACCAAGACGGGCATTTTGACATAACTGTGTGTGTATTTGAACGTTTATGTGTAATAAACCGCGAAAATTTGACACTCGCGAGAGGCGGCTATGTGTGTGCGCTTTGGCTGAGAGCGCACTGACTGAAGACCATCTCTCAGAGAGTGCGCGCAGTTTTTTCTCTCTAGGACATAGCTTACATTTTACCGTAATGTTCTTGCCTACCTGTGTCAAAAAAGTGAAGTAATTGGAATATTTCTATTCTGCAAAACAGCCACTCGCTTCTGCCGACATCTTCAGACAGCGACTACGCAGCCAACTGGTGCGAACTCACACGCAACTGCACTACAGCTAACGATTTTAAAGAGGCAGTGTTCACTTTTACCTTTAGACAACAAATTTAGATTTTAAATTCAGTATTGATTTAAACAGAACTGTTGAACTAATTTACAGTATGTAACGCAAGTAGATTATAAGTAACTAATTAAATTACCTAAAAATGAACAGTAATCCCTTACTTTTTCAGTGGATAAGTAATTTAATTACAGTAACACTGGGTGTAAGCTTCCCCCAATAGACTCGTTGCAAATATGTCCTTGCTTGCTTTAGAAGATTGGATCTAAAGTGCTCAACATTTGCCGCTAGCATCAGGATGTTATTAACAATTCTATCAGAGAGAAAAAAATCTGATTTTCGCTGTCAGTTTGTGTTTAGGGGATATCAGCTTATGGTTTTGTTTTGGGGGAAAATGGCTATAGTGGTCCTGACAGAAATCAAGTGTAGCCTTAGTTCTGGCAGGCAACGTCAGTCAAGGTTGCATCAGCTGAATCCCTCCTCAATTCCTAGCTCCTCCTCTCATCCGGTCAGGACTTGGCTTCTGATTCCCCTTCAACTCAGACTAATTCTTGAATTATGTTATACACTAAATTATTGAACATCTTATCTTCGTTGGTTCGCTGGAGGTCTTTTTGCACCTGGAGTGACATCTTGTGCAGCCAATCAGTTGGTATGTTGGTGGATGAATGGAGTGGAGTCTCGTGGCTGAAGTTTAAGGCGAGCAAAGACTATAGAGTCGTGGACTGTGGCTTTGAGGCAAAAACTTGACTTAGAAAATGAGAATCTCAACAGAACAGAAAAGAAACCAAGTAAAAAAGAAAAGTAAAACAAGTGAGATGAGTAGTTAGGTGGCTTACATGACGCTGTTTGGTCTACATGACGCGGTTTGGTCTTCATAACCCAATGAGAGACTGCTCTCATTAGAGTTACTAATGATTTGCTCTTATCATCAGATCGTGGTTGTATCTCTCTATTAGTGTTACTGGATCTTAGTGCTGCATTTGACACTATTGATCACAATATTCTTTTAAATAGACTCGAAAATTATGTTGGCATTAGTGGAATTGCACTGTCATGGTTTAAATCATACTTATCTGACCGTTATCAGTTTGTAGTAGTAAACGAAGAGATGTCATATCGATCACAAGTTCAATATGGAGTATTGCAAGGCTCAGTACTAGGACTGTTGCTGTTCACTCTGTACATGCTACCCTTGGGAGAAATCTTTCATTTGAAGGCCATGCTTCTAGCATCTGTAAAACCGCATTCTTCCATCTTAAAAATATACCTAAACTACGACATATGCTCTCAATGACAAATGCAGAACAGTTAGTTCATGCGTTCATGACCTCAAGGCTAGATTACTGTAACGCTCTACTGGGTGGTTGTTCTGCTCGCCTGTTAAACAAACTACAGCTCATACAAAATGCAGCAGCTAGAGTTCTTACTAGAACTAGGAAGTATGACCATATTAGCCCAGTTCTGTCAACACTGCATTGGCTTCCTGTTAAACATCGTTTAGATTTTAAAATCGGGCTAATTACTTACAAAGCACTAAATGGTTTAGCTCCCCAATACCTGAGCGAGCTCTTAATGCATTATAGTCCTTCACGTCTATTGCGATCTCAGAATTCAGGCCAGCTGATAATTCCTAGAATATCAAAATCAACTGCAGGCGGTAGATCCTTCTCCTATTTGGCACCTAAACTCTGGAACAATCTTCCTAGCATTGTTCGGGAAGCAGACACACTCTGTCAGTTTAAATCTAGACTAAAAACGCATCTCTTTAACCTGGCATACACATAACACATTATCAATTTATTTTTTTCAAATCCGTTAAAGGATTATTAGGCTGCATAAATTAGGTCAGCCGGAACCGGGAACACTTCCTATAACACCAGATGTACTCATTACATCAGAAGAAGAATGGCATCTACGCTAATATTAGTCTTTCTGTTTATCCCGAGGTTTACCGTAGTCAACCGGATCCAGGCCGTATCCAGGTGAGATTGAGGACCTACGCCTTGACACGACCACAACGCACCCCTGAAGTGTCAGCAGAGATTGAGTCAACTAGATCATCCATTGTGAAGGCCTCATCGACACGACAGTCAGTGGCACAGTTCCTCAACAAACCATCCATACCGGCGTGATGAATACGATTGATTGAACTGGATTGAACTGGAATAAATACTTTGAATGTTGTGATCCTATCGGGCTTATGATAGCTACCTGAATCGTAACAAAGCACTGTTTGCCAGAGGAGAACTGGCCCCCCGACTAAGCCTGGTTTCTCCCAAGGTTTTTTTCTCCATTTTAACACCTATTTGCCACCTATTTGCCACCTGTTTGCCACCTGATGTCACCTGTTGGAGTTTGGGTTCCTTGCTGCTGTCGCCTTTGGCTTGCTTAGTTGGGGACACTTGACATTTGACATTTGATATTCAACAGTGCTTTGCATCTGCCTACATTGACAGCATTTTGTTTAAGAGCTGCTGTGCAGCCAAAATTATATACCATTTATCACTGTAAAGCTGCTTTGACACAATCTGCATTGTAAAAACCGCTATATAAATAAAGGTGACTTGACTTGACTTCATAACCCATTCAAAACCCAACCTCTGTCATAACCCATTTTACCAGTCTTAACCCGTAGTCTTAACCTAATGCTTTGTTTAAACTCAGATGTTTATCCAACCCTTGGAGGATTTTTAGTTCGGGGCGTAGCTGTTTCTCCTCCTCACATAAATTACAGTTGTCTTTTATTAGTCACATGGTCTATAATTCTCTAATTTTTCATTTTGTGATGATCTGATCAATTTTGATAGTCTGTGGGTTTTAGACAGGATCTCAGTCCTGCATTCAAGAGTGGGTCTCATGATTTTCCTTGTGAGACTCAAGCCATCTCCAAACCCATTAGTCTTGGTTAAACTGCCTAACAGCTGACAGTGTTCTTCCTTTAGTTGGGATTACTTAGCTGTGGAGGAGTAAGTTTTCAGACTGAATGGCACCTGAAATGACAGGATCTTCTGATTTTATGGTCCTGGGTGTTTACTCTGACTGCTTCTTGGTCAGTTTGAATAAATCATTGCTATCTGATTTGCTCTCAGTTCCTACTATATCAACAGGTAAGTTTGCAGTTTTCAAACAGTCTTACAACACGATGATGTACACAAGAGGCGATCTACGATCACTATAGAATATAGAAGGATAATCTCTTTAGAATAACAGGAACAAAAATAGGTCTTCACAAGAGATAATCTTAGAAACAGGAAACATAAATACTTCAGCCAGAATGGCTATAGTCCAACATTTTTAAAGGGGGGTATAATGCTATCTCATGCATTCTGACTTATTTACACTGTTAAAGAGTTGGATTATCATGCCAAACATGGCCAAAGTTTCAAAACACGAGTTGGACGTATGACAGAGTATTTCTGTGCCAAAAATACTCCTCCAAATCCTCACGAATTTCGGGGGGGTTTTTTCGAGCATGGGCCTGAGTGACGTAAACGGGGCGGAATTCCTTGTACGGGCACTTCTTCCGGAAGGGCACGCACGCACACGTCGACCAGAGAGAGAGCAAGAGCACGCCCATCAACGCGCGTTCGGCTTTACGGAAGTCGTCGGCAGCGCTGCACAGGTCACAGGACTTCACAAAATCAACAATGTTACCAAAGAAGTGTGTTTTTGGTTGTGAGGGAAAGATAGCCTTGCTTCCCAAAGAACCCAGCGTTAATTGGAGCTAAGAGTTTTGTTTTCATGCATTACATTGATGTACTCTCGATATTTGTCATTAAAATAACCATAGAAACTGATAGTTGCAATCGCGTTTTTTATTGGTTAAAATGAATGGAGAATATCTTGTGTTTTTCCGTGGCTGTTCGAGCCCTCGGGATCGGCGCTTATGGTTTCATAAACAAAGCTCAGTTCTATGCTGGATTTACAGATCGTTTGAAACTTAAAAGATGGAGCGGTCATTGTGGTAATGATCCCGGTTATGAGTCGGAACCGCAGGTGGTGAGTAAAACTGCTTCAAATGTCTGTTTTGTTGGCAATAGGCGCCTAAGTGCATATAATGTAAACAATACAAACGTAGTGAATTTATAAATTCATTATTCATCATTTACTATACGCTATATTTAATATAGTGATTCAAAAGTTATCCATGGATAACGCAATGGTGTATTGTGTGTGTTTAAATATATCTGTTTAACAGACCATTGATAGCTTGCAGCCGATCTCTACGCAAAAGCTGCACGTGCTTGTGACAGCTCGTCGCTCTATCTCCGCTCACAACGACACGCCTCCAGGCACTCGGCTGTTTTCGGAAAGACTCGGTACAGCGTATGTATCTTTTATAAATATGATAAAACTAAAGACTTTTTCGGCGATATGAAGGATGCTATACTACTCTATAGTACTTAAGATTAACATGATAATTATTTGATCCCCTGCTGATTTTGTAAGTTTGACCACTTACAAAGAAATGAAGGGTCTATAATTTTTTATGGTAGGTTTATTTTAACGGATAGAGACAGAATATCAACCAAAAAAAACACATTATATAAATGTTTTAAATTGATTTGCATTGCAGTGAGTGAAATAAGTATTTGATCCCCTACCAACCAGCAAGAATTCTGGCTCCCACAGATTGGTTATGTGCCCAAGTGGAACACAGATTAGTCCTGTCACTCTAAGAAAGTACTCCTAATGTCATCTTGTTACGAGTATAAAAGAAACCATTCCACAGAATCTGTATCTTCCATTCCAACCTCCACCACCATGGGCAAGACCAAAGAGCTGTTAAAGGACGTCAGGAACAA
This sequence comes from Ctenopharyngodon idella, assembly GCF_019924925.1. Lineage (NCBI taxonomy): Eukaryota > Metazoa > Chordata > Actinopteri > Cypriniformes > Xenocyprididae > Ctenopharyngodon > Ctenopharyngodon idella. The sequence goes on from NC_067227.1 coordinate 6,037,413, forward strand.
GACTGTAGACCTTCACAAGGCTGGAATGGGCTACAAGACCATCAGCAAGAAGCTTGGTGAGAAGGACACAACTGTTGGTGCGATTATTCAGAAATGGAAGAAATACAAAATAACCATCAATCGCCCTCTGTCTGGTGCTGCATGCAAGATCTCGCCTTATGAGGAAAGGATGGTCATGAGAAAGGTGAGAGATCAGCCCAGAACTTCACAGGAGGAGCTTGTTAACAATTTCAAGGCAGTTAGGACCAGCAGTCACCACGCAAACCATTGATAACACACTACATTGCAATGGATTGAAATCCTGCAGTGCCCGCAAGGTCCCCCTGCTCAAGAAGGCACATGGACAAGCCCGTCTGAACATCTAAATGATTCAGAGAAGGCTTGGGAGAAAGTGCTGTGGTTACATGAGACCAAAATTGAGCTCTTTGACATCAACTCGACTCGCTGTGTTTGGAGGGAGAGAAATGCTGACTATGACCCCAAGAACACCATCCCTACAGTCAAGCATGGAGGTGGAAACATGCTTTGGGGCTGTTTCTCTGCTAAGGGTACAGAATGACTTCACCGCATTGAGGGGCCGACGGGCGGGGCCATGTACTGTAAAATTCTGGATGAGAACCTCCTTCCCTCTGCCAGAACAATGAAGATAGGTCATGGGTGGGTCTTCCAGCATGACAATGACCCAAAATATACCACCAAAGCAACAAAGGAGTGGCTCAAGAAGAAGCACATTAAGGTCATGGAATGGCCTAGCCAGTCTCCAGACCTTAATTCTATAGAAAATCTGTAGAGGGAGCTGAAACTTCAAGTTGCCAAATGACAGCCAAGACACCTTAAGGATTTAGAGAGGATCTGTAAAGAGGAGTGGACTAAAATCCCTCCTGTGATTTGTGTGCAAACCTGGTGACCAACTACAAGAAATGTCTTACCTCTGTGCTTGCCAACAAGACTTTCTCCACCAAGTTTTGCTTGGGGATCAAATACTTATTTCACTCACTGAAATGCAAATCAATTTATAACATTTGTACAGTGTTTTTTTTTTTTTTTTATGGATTTTTTGCTTGATATTCTGTCTATCCGTTAAAATAAACCTACCATAAAAATTATAGACCCTTCATTTCTTTGTAAGTGGTCAAACTTACAAAATCAGCAGGGGATCAAATAATTATTTTCCCCACTATATATACTTTTCAAAAGTCACTTTATGATGTTTTATTAACAAAGTTCGGGAGGAACACATTCAAATGATCTAACTAATAATCACATCACTCCAACCAGCAGTCATCAATCAGCAATCAACATGTCTACCCAATCAGCATGAGTGGAGACCTATATATATATATATATATATATATATACGCAGTCGACTCACCTATGTTTTTTGACAGTTTTCAGCATCCCTCCACCACCCCGTCTCCTCACACTCACCTGGTTACTTTCCAAAACCCAAAATACAGGGGAAGTACTCTGGGTTTGGGCCAAATACCGAGCTCGGAGCCCTCTCCTCGGACAGCACACCAAATACGCATATTATTACTATCTGATATGCATACTATTAACTATCTGATTATTTGTAAGTGTGAACTCATGAAACTTCCCTTCGAGAGAGATCTTTGTAACACAGGTGAGTGCCGACAATGGTAAGTATATTCCACATGAAGTTCCCTGAGCTGGAGCAATGAGCAAATCCGAGAACAACAGGTCAGTATTAGTTACAGTAGGTCCTTTTACTTGAGACACAGTGCAAATGGTGAGTCCTAGGAACTTGAACGAAAGCCAGACATCGATTGAATGTAGATCTGTGGTTTAAGTAGGAGTCCAAACGCTACCGCGAAGGGCAACAGGTGTCTCATTAGAACTCTGGTGAGCATATGCAGGTGAATGACTGTGATGGAGAGCCTGGTGCACTCGTGAAAGTACCGTCCACGGACCGCTCCTGTGGGACAGCGATCCCGACATCTGGATCTGCCTCTACTTTGGGGTGCTGGGAGATTAAAATGTGTAGCACAGTGTTGCCAGATTGGAAATATCCAAGTATCGTACCAGAAGCTTAAAATTAACCTATTTGGAAGAAAATTATTGTACACGAGTCAAACGTACAGAATACAGCTATTTATCTAGACCAGGGGTTCCCAACCACATTCCTGGAGGCCCCCCAACACTGCATGTTTTCCATGTCTCCTTAATCAAACACTCCTGATTCAGATCATCAGCTCATTAGTAGAGACTCCAAGACCCTGAAATGGGTATGTCAGACATAAGGATATATACAAAATATGCAGTGTTGGGGGGCATCCAGGAACGTGGTTGGGAACCACTGGTCTAGACCAACAACTTTTTGACATGACCTACAAATTACCACAATAGATAAATAAGGCGTACCTTAGTGGGAAGGTCCAAACTCCACCTGAGTCGCTGTCATCAGAAGCCTGCGTGTTGCCAGATGCTGAGGGGGTCCTTTTGCTGTACAAATTTGATGCCGTCAGGTTTGATGCCAATCTGTCAGGGTGGCTGCTGGAATCTTAGCCTGCTGGACACGCTGCATCACTTTTACACCCAAGTACAGCGTGTTTTGTGGTCGGAGCTACGCAGTACATGGAGTACGCAGAACATTGTCTCTGTCCATGAGGGTGAGAAGGAGATCTGTGTAGGTTTCACAGACCTTGGTCTTCATTGAAGTAATCACCACCTTTTCACTTTGAAAATATTGATTAAGGTCTGTGAATTTAGGTAGCACCCACTCTAGAAAATAGCAGTACAGGCGAAGAGACTCATCATTAAGGGAGCGAAAAATATTCTCCGCAGCGGTCAATCTGGCCTCGAACCACTGGTCAGTAAAAAAAAGCCGGAGGGCATTCCACTGGGCGGACACACATTTCACAACTTCGCTCAATGACAGCCATCTGGTCTGGGAGGGCTTCAGTAGTTTGTGGGGTTCAACATGGCAAAAATCTTGAAATTCTCGGAGCTGTGCGAGATGTTTTGCACTGTTTTTGAAATATCCATTAATGTCTCTGGTAGAGGTCTGCGCAGGACTGTTTTTTTCGTCCCGCTCCCGCAATGGTTCTATTCCGCACGAACCCGCTCCCGCCTTAAATGCACTCTGTGTTCATCCACTATCCGCATATAGTGATTTTCTTCCCGACCCGATGGGTCCCGCTAAAGATCGTTTCCAGAATCTCGCGTTAAACTTCCCCTAAAGAAAGAGAGTGATTGGGGATAACAAATATAAAATGTTGCATATATACAAGATTTTTTATTTGTCTATGATGCTGTCAACACCCTAAAAAATGCAGTGAAAAAAATGTTGGCTTACTAGCTATACTGCAAAATGAAATCTTTTTTAACATCCACGCAAGAACAGAATGACGCTGACTGACGACCGTTTCAGAACGTCTCTCCTCCAAAATCCGATCGCAAAGGTTGAATGTTCTCTGAAGGTGCACTCGCGCAGACCTCTAATGCAAAGAACATATATTGCCAGGTTTCTCAGGACAGAGAACTGGTGACTGTGTGAACGTCACCAGTGCAGAAAGATTTGTTCACTTCAAGTTCAAGCACAGATGCGCGGATGTCAAAGCATCTCGGGAGTGACCGGGTTATTGTCAGACCGCCCGCTCCCGCCTAATGCACACTATAGTTACCGACCGCAATCCGCCTTTCATTCAAAATTTAATCCCGCTCAGCAAGAAATCTTATCGGGTCCCGCGGTTCCCGCAGGAGCGCCGCAGGAATGCAGACCTCTAGTCTCTGGCTAAATCCTCGCACCTGCAAGGGAGCTGCTTGCATGCTTCACTCGCACCGAGGTGCAACGAGTGGCCCACATACCGCTGCACTGTGATGTCCAGCAGATCATTTCTAAGGCGGCTGGAGACAGAATTGTGTTTTCCCATCATTGTATTGCAGTTATCCGATCCGAACCCCACTATGTTTTCAATCGGTACATCTGCATCGGTGAATGATTTCATCATCTCGGTGTAAAGCCTTTTTGCAGTGGCCCCCTCATAGAATAGATCTGCACCAGTTTCCAGAAATGGGTCTGAATCCTGTTTGTGCCCTCGTCGAAAAAAGAAACAACGACACAAAGCGTTTTCACATTCCCGATGTCTGGTGACTCGTCAATCAAAACGCTGAATTTTTTCCTTTTCAGGATTTCGGTTAGACTCTCAAAGTAACAGTCTCCAATGACATGCTTGGTTATAGCAGTTGTCTTTGTGTGACCAAGGCTCATGTGCTGAGCTGTTTTCGAATCTTTGAATATATCTTTTAAGACGTCGACCAAATGATCCGAGGACCTCAATGCTATGTTGTGCTCTGCCATGAACCATGTTAGCTTTATCTCTGTATTTTTCACTGATGTATCTAGCTGTTCTCTCTCCAACGGTTTGTGTAGCAAATGGGCTATGGACCTTTGAGCTGGGGCTAGATTTTTCTTTTGGTCCTAATGTTTCTTTAACTTTTTGTGATTTTTTCAAAACAGTCATCTCAGCCTCCATGTGCACGTTACAACACCGGCAGAAGGCTTTGGTGTCATGGCCTGAAACAGTTCTTAACCATCCTGCAAAACTGGGGTCCTTTTCCCACTCAGTTCTGTATGTTTGCTGTTGGTGCTAACTTTTAGGCTGCTCCATAGGCTCTGCCTTGCTCTTCGCCTCTCCCCTGTCTTCACCTTCCTTTTCAGCACTCATTTTCTAAGTATACTAATAGCACAAGTAATAGTTTTTTTCATCCTTCAGACAAATAATTCATACCTTTAGTGTTCTTTATATCAGTCACTGTTCTTTTAGTTCCTGGTTCCATTAATTGGTCATTGGGTAGTTTTGCTGATCTTGTTGACTGTGAAGTGCTTTTTGGCTGTGAATGGTTGGAAATAACAATGTCCACTCCCAGTGACGGTGCCTCTAGTTGTAGACTGGTTTTGCTTGTATTAAGAGAGGTGGTTTCAATATATGATCGTAAAGTGGTAAACTGTCTTTTTGGCTGAATTTTAGCTGGAGTGGTTGTCCCCAAACTACCTGATAAACAAAAGAAAACATCAAACAGTTTTTCTCTAGTTTCTGTTAAAGCATTATTATAAATAAAAACAATGAATTTACATATAGTATAAATATTTACATCTACCCATATATATACAGGTGCTGGTCATATAATTAGAATATCATCAAAAAGTTCATTTTTTTATTATAAATTATTTTTAAAAATGAAACTTTCATATATTCTAGATTCCCTACATGTAAAGTAAAACATTTCAAAAGTTTTTTTTTTTTTAATTTTGATGATTAGAGCGTACAGCTCATGAAAGTCCAAAATCCAGTATTTCAAAATATTAGAATATTTCCTAAGATCAATCAAAAAATGGATTTGCAAAACAGAAAAGTTCAAGTTCTTTAAAGTATGTTCTTTTGTGCACTCAATACTTGATCGGCAGGACATATTACAGCAAATGACTTGATCCTAGCACAAATTACTGCATCAGTGAAGTGTGGCATGGAAGTGATCAGCCTGTGGCACTGCTGAGGCACTATTGAGCCTTCAGATCATCTGTATATTGTTGGATCGACTGTTTCTCATCTTTCTCTTGAAAATATCCCATAGATTCAGGTCAGGCATATTGGCTGGCCAATAAAGCACAGTAATATCATGGTCAGCAAACCACTTGGAAGTGGTTTTTGCACTGTGGGCAGATGCTAAAGTCCTGCTGGAAAAGGAAATCAGCATCTCCATAAAGCTTGTCAGCAGATGGAAGCATAAAGTGCTCCAAAATCTCCTGGAAGATGGCTGCATTGACTTTGCACTTGATAAAACACAATGGACCAACACCAGCAGACGTCACGGCCCCCCCAAATCATTATTGACTTCAGAAACTTCACAGTAGACTTCAAGCAGCTTGGATTCTGTGCCTCTCCAGTCTTCCTTCAGACTCTGGGACCATGATTTCAACATGAAATGCAAAATTTACTTTTATCTGAAAAGAGGACTTTCGACCACTGTTCACTGTCCAGTTCTTTTTCTCCTTAGCCCAGGTAAGATGCTTCTGACGTTGTCTCTGGTTCAGAAGTGGCTTGGTAGTCCTTTTCCTGAAGATGTCTGAGTGTGGTGACTCTTGATGCGCTGACTCCGGCTTCATTCTACTCATTATGAAGCTCTCCCAAGTGTTTGAATCGGCTTTACTTGACAGTATTCTCAAGCTTGCGGTCATCCCTGTTGCTTGTGCACCTTTGTCTACCCAATTTCTTCCTTCCAGTCAACTTTGCATTTAATATGCTTTGATACATCACTCTGTAAACAGCCACCCCATCCAGTAATGACCATCTGTGACTTACTCTCTTTGTGGAGGGTGTCAATGATTGTCTCCTGGACCATTGCCAAGTCAGCAGTCTTCCCCATTAGTGTGGTTTCAAAGAACAAAAGATACCCGGAATTTATACTGTAGGGATGGTCATTTAATGAAACTCAAATGTAAATATTCTAATATTTTGAGATACTGGATTTTGGACTTTCATTAGCTGTACGCTCTAATCAACAAATTAAAAAAAAAAAACTTTTGAAATGTTTTACTTTACATGTAGGGAATCTAGAATATATCAAAGTTTCATTTGTTAAAATAATTTACAATAAAAAAATGAACTTTTTCACGATATTCTAATTATATGACCAGCACCTGTATATATATATATATATATATATATATATATATACAGTATATAAACCATAATTTTGAAATATACTGTATATATAATTAACTATTTCGCTACAAATGTTGCTATAGAAACAAGTAAATGAGTAAAAAACAGAATCTCAGAGATGTCTTTTTTTTTGTAATCACAATTATTTATGTGAATGCAACATTACTTCATCTGTATTATACCTATTTCCAATCGAGTCCTGTTGCCGTCCAATTGTCTTATCCCATTGGAAGTGGATAGAAGCTTTTCATTAGGTGGTGCAGTTGCAGAAGGGCTGGTCTGCTGTGAAGGGTTGATTGTTGGATTTGTATGTACTGTGGCCAAACTAGCCAGCACACTACGATCAGTCTGAACTTGTGGTCTGTTCTGGGCATGCTCTTCGCCAAGAGATGCTATAGCCTCTGTTGATGACCTAACAAAGCCATTTTCTTCATCACCTGACCCAACTGATGACAAGTCTTTCTCTTTAAATTCAGCAACTGGGTCATCTGTCATCGTGTCTGTCTCATTAACAGTTTCTTTTTCTTTTCCAGCTGCATCTTGTGGTAGCATGACATTTTGAGTAGAACCTCTTTTGACTCTGTCTTTGTGTGATACTAAAAATTTACCTCTTGACCCAGTCTCAGTATGTGACGTTTTTGCTGAAAATACGTCCTCAGTATTTCTGCTTTCAATCCATTCATTTGAATCTCCAATTGACTTAATTAAACTTTTCCCATGGAAGCCACGAAGAAATGGTCTGACAACTAATGCAGCATTGGCAGTCAGTTTATGATCAGTTTTTTTGACAAGCACATAAGTCTGTTTTTTTTTAAACAATAGGAAAACAGGCTGTGATTTGAATGAGTAATCAGAGGAGAAAGGAAGTTTCCATGCACATGACTTATGAATGGATGAATTAGAGGCAGTAGAAGAAAGAGTTGGAGTAGAGGCACCATACTGACAATCTGCCCTACAGTGAAACTGCTATGGCTGTTTGTTGAAATAATATGCTCCCCCGTTTCTTCTCATTTCTTCTCCTGCAGAGAGAAACAAGTACATTAAAATTAAACTCACAGTGTTGAAAACATGCCATTCTCATTGGTGATTGATGAGCATTTGAGAGATAAATGCCTATATTGAATGAGAAAAATGTATAGACATACTTTGCACCTGGGCTTTTTAATTATTGGTCAAAGAATACATGATGGATAGATCTTTTGCTGTTGCTTTCCATCTTATCAGTTAGTTGTTGCAGCCTTAATTCAGTATACAGCATCCACATTTTCAGGATCAGAAAGAAACATAAAAAAGTAAAAAATTACTTAAAGCAATCACCATTGTCAACTATTTTAATTGCATACTATCATATTCTAAGTGTGTGTGTGTGTGTGTGTGTTTCAGGAGGAGGTGTGGCCTGCAATCTAGCCTGTAGAGGTCCTGAGTTCCTGATTGGTCCAGTCCCTGTCTGTGCTCCAGTTATAAGGACCTCCCCAAACATTCTACGAGGCTGTATGCGTGCCACTTGTATTGCTCTTCCCTTGTGTTCTGATTGTGCATACTTTGAGTTTAGTTTGCTTTGTAAGGTCGACCTTCGCTGTTTAATTTGCTGATTCAGACTCATTTGTATTTCATCGTAAATATTTTGTAAATATTGGTTTGTAAATATTTTAAGGGAAGTAAGGAGTGTGATGCCATTTCTTTTGATTGTACCGTTTGTCTATGTTTTTGGTTTAGCGAGCAAGGGAAGTTCTGTTGTATTTTTCTTTGTTTTTTCTTTTCTTTTAGGGAATTTTGAAGGTATTCATTTAGTTATTTTTGTTTGTTATTTTGGCCTTGTCCACTCCTGAGCTAAATGCCTTTACTTCTGGTTTCCACCTTCTTTTTTTTTTTTTTTTGTAAATAAACACCTTTGTTGGAAATTTTTGTTGTGAGTGAGCGCACATTCATTTATGTCACGGCTGACCCTAGACGGTTGTAACATTATGAATAACTCCAAAAGCTCAAAAGCTCAAATGGGAAGGAGATTACATCTTAAACAAAATGTTAACGTTGAACCTATTGTCACAGGGTGACTTGTAAAGATGATCCAAAGGAAGATGCAGGATGAATGAATATAACCAATACTTTAATCGAGCAAGACTACAAACCATAAACATAAAGTTAACACAAGACAATGAACTGATGAAGAATGAAGGCATAAATACACAAGGAAGGTAATCAAGGGTACAGGGAACAGGGCTCCTGCAGGAGCTTGAGGGAACATCACTGCTGCGGCAGTGGAGAAAATTTTCCAAAGGGACCCGGCTCCTGCAGGAGCTTCAGGGAACATCACTGCTACGGCAGCGTAAAATTTTCCAGAGAAATCTGAGCTCCTGCGGGAGCTTGAGGGAACATCACTGCTGCGGCAGTGGAGAAAAGCGGATCTTCTCTGGGAGCTTAAGGTAGTATTGCTGTTGCGGCAGTTGAATAGTGAAGTTGGTTCCTGCAGGAGCACGTGGGTGGATGCTGCTGCAGCAGTTAGAATGGAAATTTTCCACTATAAGTGGATTGGTGGTGTTAAGTAGAGGGTGAGCCTGTAGGTTTGGGTGTTTGGGAGCAAGCTGGTGTTAAAAGAATTTAGCTGATAAGAGTCCGTTGAGCTTCATTGATGTGGGAGTGATTTGATCGAATGTAACTTCTGAAAGCCTCCAATGACCAGCATCCCAAGTGCTTGGATCTGCTGCTGGGAAGGCCTTTTTTGGGTAGCCATGGTTGCTGCACCTATATGAAATGAATGGCTGGAGAAATGCTCTGCTGGGATGCCGGATTGGAGTAAAATGGACTTAAGGTGTCTTTAGAACCAGAAACATGTGACAGGCCGATCGGAGTCATCTGAAAAATGGGGTCAGATGGGAGTTTAGCCTGAAAGCGTCTGAAATGCAGATAGGCTAAGAGGCACTGATATGGTTGGATTGGTGATAGAAGATTGAAAATGTAGATGAAATGGCCTTTTTTCATTTGATCTGTCTTGCTTTGCTTTATGAAGTAAGTAATGGCATCGTCGTCAAGTGTTGATAAATCCAAGATTGTGGGATGGACTTTTGGATTGAAGCTGGAAGTAATGATGACTTCTGAACATCTGAGGAAACCAGAAAAATAGCCAATATGAACGTTGCGTCGAGTCTGCAGGCGTTGGAGTGGTAGCCTCAGCGGAGGGTGGAGATACATTTGGTAAGTATTTCTAAAGTTATTGGTTGCCTGGCATCTGGGCGGGTTGGTTGGGTTCTTTGGATACCTTTGATGAGCAGATATGTCTGTTAATTGACTATTTCTGAGAAGGGTGAACTGAAAATGAGTTAAAAAATTGGATTCCGCTTAGGTAACCCTTGATAGAGCTGGCTTGCAGGTTCTTGATGCTATTGAGATGAGATATGAATGAGGTGATGGTAAGCAGAGAAAATTCGGGAAAAGCAGGTTGCATGTGGAGTGGAAAGTCTTAAAACACCTAACACCATGCGGTTAGGAAGGATTGGAGGGTTCTAGGAGAAACGGCTTGAATAATGGAACTGAGAGAGGCATCGAGGAGGGGTTTTAGTGGGTGGTTTACTGGAAGATCAGCTCTGAGTAGTGAGAAACTGGGGTTGGGTCCGCCTTGGAGCCAGTAGCCTGAATTTCTAATAAAAGTTGTGCTCTGATGTTGCTGGCGACAAGGTGCGGTTCCAAAGCAATGGCATTCAGTGGTATGAGCATCTGTGTTGCAGAGAAGAGGGAAAGTTAGGAGGGGAATGCTCCGGGGGCAATGTTGTTTGCGGAGGCAGCCTCAAGCTTGGGTCAGCCCCTGTGGCTTGGGTTGTAACGGGGAAGGTAAAGGAAGAGGAAAGCTGGGCTGGGAAAATAGTCCATCTGGGCCTGTGCCGCTCCACGGTTGGAGCTGTAGGCCAGAGACAAAAAGAGATTTTGAGACTGATGACTGGGCCTGCACCACTAGCGGAGGCAGCCTCATGCTAGGGTCTGCTGAAAGAGCTGTAGGCCACTGGTGGGGGAGAAGGCAGCGGAAGGAGAAAGAAGTGTTATCTGGGCCTGCCTCGCTAGCGGGGAGCATTAGAGATGTCAAGATGAATGGCTGACATGGCTGAGCTTGCTCCGCTAACAACCTCACGCTAGGAGGAAGGCATTCGTTGAGAGGGGAGGGCATTGTTGTGTGGGGAGTGGCACCAGGAACAGCCATGGTGTGTGGCTGAATGGAGGGAGGAGGAGAGTGGGGCCTGGTGGGCCGAAGCTCGTCTTCTAGCACGCGAATCAAAGACACAAGGGAGAGGAGATGTGATTAAACGCAACATTAATTTTAAGTGGCCGAGCAAAGATAGCAGTTCACGTTTTTAGAACAGTTTAGACTGTCTAGGAAAGTGGACGTGACCAGAAATATCCTATCGATTTTTCATTGTGCAGTGAGCTATGGAAATGAACTATATCCAAGTTAATGCCCAGAATTCAATGGATGTGGCTGGACCTGTGGTTTTAACCTAGGCAACTGGAATCCATGCGGGCTAATAGATTGATTATTAAAAGTTTTGTAAATATTCTTTTCTCTTGTTTTTATAGATTTTCTGAAGGTGATAACATACGCTTACATGAGAAGCCTAAAACACACTATAACCTGCGCATATTCACCTCTTAGGACACTTCAGTTTGATTCTGTAATCATTGTTTGATGATGGATGATCAAACAGGAAAATACAGTCTGATTTATATGATAGTTTGTTCCTTTATCTGTTGCTGGTTTGCATGGCACACGCACATTCATTTAGTGAAGTTCAAAGTGACTCGCTTATGGTAAAAGACGAAAAGCTCTGTATAATAAAAATGTGTGCCTTGAATTTATTCAGTCGTGTTCAACAATCACTAAAGATTCACTAAACAATTACTGAAATCAAAATACCATCCATTTTTTTCAAACTGTGTAGGAACCCTCAACTTAGTTTATTTTCATCATCTGTCTATGGGTCTTTACATTACTTACCAATTTCTTATCGTTCTAAATAAGATACAGATGAAGTGGAACGGTAAGATTACATTTATTTGAAAGCATTAGTGAGAACGAATGCCTGTATTCATTTGTCCTACCAGTCTGTGCAGCGTCTCTTTAGCAATGGTGAAGCTGTGGGTGTAAATGACTGTGGGTGTAAAAAACAGAAATACATAGGCTATACGCAATATAACTTTCAGTTTATAATCGATTTGTTGATAAATCGCAGGACAGTGTTGATTCGGTGTGCGATTGAGCATGTGATCTGACTGCACGTAATGTGCGAGCTACAGTGCTTTAGTTAGACAAGCAAATCACTTGTATAGAAACAGTTTAAAACGTGAATTCCCCCGATCGAAATCGAGTATCCAGACACCATAAACTGTGCTCGTTATTTAGCGACTGAAAGCGATGCAACCAGGGGCAGAAAACTAGAAGGATTTGATCTGTGCTTTTACTGGTTTGAGCCGGCGGTGGTAGAGAGTGGGAGCTGGCCGGAACTGAATCTGCGGTGTGGCTTGCTGAGGGCCTGCTGCGGCAGCCTGACACTGGAGGAAGGCCTGTTCATTCGCGGGAAGAGGGCGGTATTGCCCCAGATGGGAGCTTAGTGCTCGACAGGCCTTATTGTCCATTTCTCTATGGACAATAAGTCTCGTCTTGCCCTGCAGGGACCTGTTTGTTTGGGCTGATGCCCCCCGAGATAACGCTGTGGGATTGGTGGCGGTGTTAGGCAGAGGAGAATCGCTCCTTAGGCCAAAGGATTGTGGCAAAGATTCCTCGAGGACGAAAGATTCTTCATCGGACGGGAAGAGATCGATTTCAGACATGTTGGGAACTTAGGGTGGGACATAGGTGAGTCGACTGCGTATATATATATATATATATATATATATATATATATATATATATATACGCACTCATGCTGATTGGGTAGATATGTTGATTGCTGACTGCTGGTTGGAATGATGTTATGATTAGTCAGATCATTTGAATGTGTTCCTCCCAAACTTTGTTAATAAAACATCATTTGGAACAACATGAAGGTGATTTTTTTTTTTTTTTTGGAGTGAACTAACATACATTTAATAGAACAAAGAGTATCCATATTTGCCGTGCTATCTAGGGGAGGGCTCAGAGCCCAGAATTTTGGCCTAAATCCAGAGTACTCCACCCATATCTCTGGCTGAGATAGGAACAGTTGAGAGTAAGCCGTTGGGGTGGTGGAGGGATGCTGGAAAACTGTTGTGGGACAGAGGTGAGTCAGCTATTTATATATAGGCCTCCTCATCCTAATTTGGTAGATCTGAACGTGCTCCTCCCGAACTTTGTTAATAAAACATTATTAAATGCCAAAGTGCCAAAGTGCTCAGTGCAAGAACAAAATGCTTAAGATTTACATCATCAGTGAAATCAGCCCACCTGATGTCATTTATAGCTCAGAGTAAATTATTTACCAAAACTGTTCTAGTTAATCTTTATACAAATGTTCAACAGAAGTCCAAATGTTCAACAAAAAATGTCACATGACAACAGAATGACTTCTGCATGTTGGACACACCACAATGACTTTAGAAGAAAAACCTCTCACATTTTAATATTATTTTAAAACAACTGCTTTACTTTTTTTTTTTTTTTTTTACCAAACTTAACCCTTATGCATTCCTAAGGAATTTGTCTTTGTCAGTTTTGTTTTTTGATCATTTTAATGCAAACTGCATAAGTTTGTATTTTTATTGGAATTTTACTATTTCACCCACCTTAATAAATCTATTTTACACTAGGAACACAAAATAACTCAGGGCCTTAAAGGCACAATATGTAAGATTTTTGGATTACATTTTTTGGGGATACTATGAGTAGTAATTCATCACTTGCAGCTGATTCGTTAGAATGAAACAAAATAACGTGAATTTAAGTGATTAAATGTAACTGTAACAAAGTTCAAGTTCAGGTAAGAAGGAGGTGGATGTTAAACATAACTTTAATCGTAAAATAAATATACACAACAAAACGAAAGGAGCGGCTGGAGCATATAATATATAAGTATAAGCAAATATAAGCATAATAAAAGCTCCGGAGCTCCTCCATGGAAATTGAGACCAGTGTGTTGTGCAGGTGTCTCTCATATTGATCACAAGTTCAATATGGAGTACCGCAAGGCTCAGTACTAAGACCGTTGCTTTTCACTCTGTACATGCTACCCTTGGGAGATATCATTAGGAAGCATGGCGTTAGTTTTCACTGTTACGCTGATGATACCCAGCTCTATATTTCTACACACCCTGATGAAACTTACCAATTCACAAAATTAACGGAATGCATAGCTGATATAAAAAATTGGATGACCATTCATTTCCAACTACTACATTCAGAAAAAACAGAGATTCTAAACAGAGATTCTAGAATATCAAAATCAACCGCAGGCGGTAGATCCTTCTCCTATTTGGCACCTAAACTCTGGAACAATCTTCCTAGCATTGTTCGGGAAGCAGACACACTCTGTCGGTTTAAATCTAGACTAAAAACGCATCTCTTTAACCTGGCATACACATAACACATTATCAATTTATATTTTCAAATCCGTTAAAGGATTGTTAGGCTGCATAAATTAGGTCAGCCGGAACTGGGAACACTTCCTATAACACTAAATGTACTCATTACATCAGAAGAAGAATGGCATCTACGCTAATATTAGTCTCTCTGTGTATCCCGCGGTTTACCGTAGTCAACCGGATCCGGGCCGTATCCAGGTGAGATCGAGGACCTGCGCCTTGACACGACCACAACGCACCCCTGAAGTATCAGCAGAGATTGAGTCAACTAGATCATCCACTGTGAAGGCCTCATCGACACGACAGCCAGTGGCACAGTTCCTCAACAAACCGTCCATACCGGCGTAATGAATACAATCCTCAACTGGATAGAACTGGAATAAATACTTTGAATGCTGCGATCACATCGGACTTATGATAGCTACCTGAATCGTAACAAAGCACTGTTCGCAGGGGAGAACTGGCCCCCCGACTAAGCCTGGTTTCTCCCAAGGTTTTTTTCTCCATTTTAACACCTGTTTGCCACCTGATGTCACCTGTTGGAGTTTGGGTTCCTTGCCGCTGTCGCCTTTGGCTTGCTTAGTTGGGGACACTTGACATTTGATATTCAACAGTGCTTTGATCTGCCTGCATTGACACCATTTTCTTTAAGAGCTGCTGTGCAGCCAAAATTATATACCAGTTATCACTGTAAAGCTGCTTTGACACAATCTGCATTGTAAAAAGCACTATATAAATAAAGGTGACTTGACTTGACTCATTAGCATGGGAAGAGTTTGGTACTGCACCCAAACAAAATCTTACTGAAAACTAATTTTTTGATATATCAACCTCAAATATGGAACACAACTTATTTAGATTTATGGCTTTGATTTTTCAGCAGTTTTTCAGTTCATCAGCTTTATTAAATATACACCGATCAGGCATAACATTATGACCACCTTCCTAATATTGTTTGGTCCCCATTTTGCTGCCAAAACAGCACTGACCCATCAAAGTATGGAATCCACTAGACCCCTGAAGGTGTGCTGTGGTATCTGGCACCAAGATGTTAGCAGAAGATCCTGTAAGTCCTGTAAGTTGCGAGGTGGTGCTTTCATGGATCGGACTTGTTTGTTCCGCACATCCCACAGATGCTCGATTGGTTTGTTCGATTGGACCTCACACTCGTTGTTGTGCTCCTCAAACTATTCCTGAATCATTTTTGCTTTGTGGCAGGGTGCATTATCCTGCTGAAAGAGGCCACAGCCACCAGTGAATACCATTTCCATGACAGGGTGTACATGGTCTGCACCAATGCTTAGGTAGGTGGTACATGTCAAAGTAACATCCACATGGATGGCAGGACCCAAGGGTTCCCAGCAGAACAATGCCCAAAGCATCACACTGCCTTCTTCCCATAGTGCATCCTGGTGCCATGTGTTCCCCAGGTAAGCCACACATACGCACCCGGCCATCCACGTGATGTAAAAGAAAACATGATTCATCAGACCAGGCCACCTTCTTCCATTGCTCCGTGGTCCAGTTCCGATGCTCATGTGCCCACTGTTGTCACTTTCGGCGGTGGACAGGGGTCAGCATGGGCACCCTGACTGGTCTGCGGCTATGCAGCCCTTATACGCAACAAACTGCGATGGACTTTGTATTCTGACACCTTTCTATCAGAACCAGCATTACCTTCTTGAGCAATTTGAGCTACAGTAGCTCGTCTGTTGGATCAGACCACACGGGTCAGCCTACGCTTTCCACGGCCATCAATGAGCCTTGGCCGCCCATCACCCTGTCGCCGGTTCACCACTGTTCCTTCCTTGGACCACTTTTGACAGATACTGACCACTGTAGACTGGGAACGGTGTATTTTTTAAAATAAAATAATGTTCATAATTAATTTTCACAAACTTAAACCTCTATAACCCTCTATATCTTTTTTTTTTTACTTTTTTTTTTACTTTAACAATAATCTGCCAAGGGTCTTCTTTAAGTCTGTGCTAAGTCTGTAACATTTTTATGATCGTTTTTTGATAGACATTTTTTGTCTAAGTATCTCAGAGCAACTTTTTTAAATTGATGCACAAGGGTTAAGTTATTTTTCCATAATTTTAAGGACGGTTACACCACCTTGTTATTTTTTGTTATATGACCCACAAAAAAAGAATGTGAATATTAATTTTAATTTATAAATTGAAAACATGTTAATAGAAGAGGTGCACTGAGATTGTCTGTGAATTGCATTAAAATATCTGCACAGAGAAAAATATAATCATTGTTTGTGAAGTTTGGGGCAGATCCGACATTGTATACCCGAGTTACAAGAACTTCCTGTTTCATGGCGAAACATCGAACTTTGTCAGGCCACCACGGACACGCCCTTCAGTGAAAAATCTAGATCTTCGCAATTTAACGTCGCAAAGGCCTTTAGATTAGACTGACCAAATATGACATTGATCTGATTAAAGCTCTAGGAGGAGTTTGTTAAAGTACAACGTCTGGAAATGGCAAAAAATGGCAAGTTGACTTCCTGTTCAGTTTCAGATTTTGCTCCAAGAGACTTTTTTGTAGGTATTGGGCTGTTAAACGTGTGTACCGAATTTCAAAATCTATGTGAAATGTAGCACGAGGGGCACTTCATTAGGTGGCACTATCGAGCCATTTTGCCCCGCCCAATTCTGAAACCCATAACAGACGTAAATTTTCACCACTTCTGATGCGTGTGCAAAGTTTCATGAGTTTTCGAGCATGTTCAGGCCCTCAAAAATGCGATTCACTTTGGAGAAGAATAATAATAATTAAAGCTGCAAGCAGCGATGAAAGGGCCCTCGCACCCGGGCTCACCGCCACCCGTTGGCCTTAGGAAAACAGTGAACAGTGGGCGACATGCATGTAAGCGAGTAAATACAGGAGAATTATGGCCAAGTCATTTCAAAGTGCCACACTTCCTGCTGCCAACAGGTGGCGCTTTGACCATAACTGAATATTGCCATGTAGATGACTTCAGGCCAGGACTCTTATCAAACATGTGAAGTTTGGGGCTGATCCAACTTTGTATACCCGAGTTACATAAACTTCCTTTTTCATGGCGAAACATCGAAATTCGTCAGGCCGTCACGGACACGCCCTTTAGTGAAATCTAGATCTTCGCAATTTATCGTCGCAAAGGCCTTTAGATTAGACTGACCAAATATGATGATGATCTGATAAAAGCTCTAGGAGGAGTTCATTAAAGTACAACATCTGGAAATGGCAAAAAGTGCACAAATTTTGCAGAGAAAATTCAAAATATCTGATTTCCTGTTGGTTTTCAGACTTTGCTCCAAGAGACTTTTTTGTAGGGATTGGGCTGTTACATGTGTCTACTGAATTTGACACCTGTACGTGAAACGTGGTGCAAGGGGCACTTCGTTGAAATTTTGTAGGTGGCGCTATCGGACCATTTTGCCACGCCTAATTCTGAGACCCATAACAGACATACATTTTCACCACTTCTGACGCGCGTGCAAAGTTTCATGAGTTTTCGAGCATGTTTAGGCCCTCAAAAATGCGATTCATTTGGGAGAAGAAGAAGAAGAAGAAGTGGAAAAATAATAATAAACAGAGCAATTCCAATAGGGTCCTCACACCATCGGTGCTCGGGCCCTAATAAACGGAGCAATTCCAATACGGGTCCTCACACCATCGGTGCTCGGGCCCTAATAATCCTTAGGGGATCAAGAGGGCCCTGCGCCATTAGTGGCTTGGGCCCTAGTAATAATAATCCTTAGGAGAACAATAGGCCCCTGTGCCTTAGTGGCTTGGGCCCTAATAAACGGAGCAATTCCAATAGGGTCCTCACAACATCGGTGCTCTTGCCCTAATAAACAGAGCAATTCCAATAGGGTCCTCACACCATCGGTGCTCGGGCCCTAAATATACAAGGTAGACAATGTGCAAAATAGTAAATAGCAAAAAACCACAATATATAATATAGACAATTTTGTATGTACAGCTATGATATGTGCAAATTTGAAATATAAATAAATATGTGTTTTAAGTGACTTGCTGCAACGGACAACTTTATCCTTAGGGGATCACGTCTCATTGCACCTGTGTCATTACGCCACAGGTTAATGATGCTCGCGCATGAGGGACACCAGGGCATCGTGCGCACTAAGCAACGACTGTGCGATCTATACTGGTGGCCGCGGATGGATGAGTCGGTTATGTGCTTTATCTCATCATGCCACCTGTGTCAGGCTTCAGACAAAACCGCTAAAGTACATTCTGCCCCACTTCAGCCTGTGCCCTTACTAGCAATGGATGTAGTGGGCCTCTTCGAGTCAGCTACCTAGGATTGCCGCTATGCCCTTACTCTTATGGACTGTCATAGTAAATGGCCTGAAGTTGCGTTCGTGTCTTCAGTGAGCAAGTGATTCATTTCCTCACTTCTGTGTTTAGTCATCATGGGAACCCGGAGTGCTTAGTGACGGATAATGGACCTCAATTTACAGCTGCGGAATAGATTGTTTGCACATGACGTCATTGCTGCAGTGCGAAATGCGGCTGGAGGGCAAGGAGTGATCCCCCCCCAGATGTACCCAGATCTGGGCCTGATGAGTGTGTTTTAACTCGTCCTCAGCGTGTGAGATACTCTCCAAGGTGGTTGAAAGACTTTGTGCACTAAAAGAAAAAAAAATTCTTTTGTATTTGAAGCCTGCTGTTATATTGGATTTTTCTTGAATTCCATATTTAGTAGTGCATTCAAAGTAAAGGAAGTGATTTGCAAAGAAAAGAAACTGAGTTACAGATTTAGGTGTTCTTATGGTAATTTCTAAGTGAAAGTGTTCTTGAGTAAAAGGGGAATATGTTATGTTGTTTTGACACTAGGTCAAGTCAAGTCAAGTCACCTTTATTTATATAGCGCTTTTTACAATGCAGATTGTGTCAAAACAGCTTTACAGTGATAAATGGTATATAATTTTGGCTGCACAGCAGCTCTTAATGAAAATGCTGTCAATGTAGGCAGATGCAAAGCACTGTTGAATATCAAATGTCAAATGTCAAGTGTCCCCAACTAAGCAAGCCAAAGGCGACAGCGGCAAGGAACCCAAACTCCAACAGGTGACATCAGGTGGCAAACAGGTGGCAAATAGGTGTTAAAATGGAGAAAAAAACCTTGGGAGAAACCAGGCTTAGTCGGGGGGCCAGTTCTCCTCTGGCAAACAGTGCTTTGTTACGATTCAGGTAGCTATCATAAGTCCGATAGGATCGCAACATTCGAAGTATTTATTCCAGTTCAATCCATCGTATTCATCATGCCGGTATGGATGGTTTGTTGAGGAACTGTGCCACTGGCTGTCGTGTCGATGAGGCCTTCACAATGGATGATCTAGTTGACTCAATCTCTGCTGACACTTCAGGGGTGCGTTGTGGTCGTGTCAAGGCGTAGGTCCTCAATCTCACCTGGATACGGCCTGGATCCGGTTGACTACGGTAAACCTCGGGATAAACAGAAAGACTAATATTAGCGTAGATGCCATTCTTCTTCTGATGTAATGAGTACATCTGGTGTTATAGGAAGTGTTCCCGGTTCCGGCTGACCTAATTTATGCAGCCTAATAATCCTTTAACGGATTTGAAAAAATAAATTGATAATGTGTTATGTGTATGCCAGGTTAAAGAGATGCGTTTTTAGTCTAGATTTAAACTGACAGAGTGTGTCTGCTTCCCGAACAATGCTAGGAAGATTGTTCCAGAGTTTAGGTGCCAAATAGGAGAAGGATCTACCGCCTGCAGTTGATTTTGATATTCTAGGTATTATCAGCTGGCCTGAATTCTGAGATCGCAATAGACGTGAAGGACTATAATGCATTAAGAGCTTGCTCAGGTACTGGGGAGCTAAACCATTTAGTGCTTTGTAAGTAATTAGCAAGATTTTAAAATCTATACGATGTTTAACAGGAAGCCAATGCAGTGTTGACAGAACTGGGCTAATATGGTCATACTTCCTAGTTCTAGTAAGAACTCTAGCTGCTGCATTTTGTATGAGCTGTAGTTTGTTTAAAACAGTTGTTCCCTTGTCTATTAAAACATGTAAATATTAAAGAGTCTTTGGTGTTTCCATGGTTTCTACAAAATAAAACCAGAAACCAAGGGTAACGTGGGTATGACGCAATTGACACACACTTAGTGACACAAACTAGGTGTCACTAAGGGGTTAGAAAAGAAAAGAGGAACCAGTGAAGTAGTGTAGAGGTAGAGTGTATACATGGCTGTGCTGTTGCATGGGACTATTAAAAAGTATCCTACTTCATCATGCTTCCTGTGTCTAATCCATCTGTACAAGACACAACAGTACACACTTATACAGAATCCAAAAACAAGTTGGCAAAAGGAGAATATTCTTTAAAGGTGCAATATGTAAGAATTTTGCAGTAAAATATCCAAAAACCACTAGGCCAGTGTTATATATTTTGTTCACTTGAGTACTTACAATATCCCAAATGTTTGCAACTATTTGTAAATCGTGAGAAAATTGCAATTTTAACCAAGGCTCCGGGACGTGTGAGGAGTCGCCTGTCAATTGCGTCATACCCGTGTTACCCTTGGTTTCTGGTTTTATTTTGTAGAAACCATGGAAACACCAAAGACTCTTTAATATTTACATGTTTTAATAGACAAGGGAACAACTGTTTTGATATATTTATAGACAGAAAACTAATTATTGTTATATAGCTCAACACGTTTAATCTTGTTTAAATGTAATTTTCTTGATTTTTTTGCGAGTACCATGCTTTACCATGCCTCAGAGAAAAACACATTTTGTGAAGTAGCTAACAAAGCATAATCAGATGCAGCTTTATTTTTAGTAACAGTAATACAGCATTTTCTCCATCATACAATACGTTTTAAAATTAATTGCATGTCATTTATCAACACAAGCCATCCAGAATTTATTAATGATATTCTAAAATCGATCTAGCTTACTGCAGTGTGCAACAGTGTCTCACAGCAGCCACCGAGCGAACGCACATTGTAACGTTATAACATTTTCAACACACTCAAATGTATCTAATATGATAAACAGAGCTGCGTTACCTCATACTCATGACCGGAAAAGCGGAAGCAGCGCCGGCGACTGTTATAACATTTTCAACACACTCAAATGTATCTAATATGATAACAGAGCTGCGTTACCTCATACTCATGACCGGAAAAGCGGAAGCAGCGCCGGCGACTGCGGCATAATAAAAGTTCTGCTGCTCGTGGCGTGTGTTGCGCAATCGCTCCAGCGGCCTCGTTCAGCTCCCACAACACTCGGCCCTGCTCTGCTTCATACTACAGTAACGTTAATAATCGCATCCATGAACATGATTTCTTCCCGAGTCTTATCCCAATTCTTTTCCACCGGCCGTTGAGGTGAAGACCACATGTCCCAACATTCCACGCTCAAACTTGGCGTCATCAAGCTACGCCTTTGTTTTGAACAGGCCTCTAGCGACCTCTAGCCAACAGAAAATATTACATATTGCATCTTTAACGAGAAAAGAAGACATAATTATTACTCAACTGCAAATAGGACATTCTGGTTTAAATCATTCATTATTCATAACAGGGAAACATCAGTCAGGATTATGTACTACATGCAATGAAGCAGAGACTATTGAGCATGTACTTCTACATTGTGCAGTATATACCAGAAAGAAGTCATAGATGAAGTAGGATATTATACTGTAACAAAAGAACATTCACCTACATTGTGGGGGAGAACAATACAAGTCAATGGAATGTCCAAAGAAAAATGTGTGTACACTGATTTGACCTACATTATGTGGACCAAAGTCCTTTTATTGTGGTGTATATTCAGACTTCAGGCCACACCCCCTATATTATGAGGACATGCCAATGTACTCATAATTCAAATTGAGAGAGAGAGAGAGAGAGAGAGAGAGAGAAGGAGGTGGGGGGACTTATTACACCATGTAACATAATTTAACACGGAAGAGCTGCATGAAACATTTGAGGAAAGCAGAAGAGAGGAGCAAACAAAAAGGATCAAGAGATTTACAGTTACACATTTTCAACATAATGGAAATCCCAGACTTGTCCTCAGTGAGTAAATACATTTCTTGAAATTATTTTACGATATAATTGAAGAAATACCTCACCTGATTTATTAATCAAAAGCTGTTTTATTTACCCTTGGGTGTGGAAATTTGGGAATAAGGATGGGTGAGTTATAAATGAGAAATCATAGACACCATATGAAAATGATTTGGAAATAAAGAAAATCACATGATTGGAGTTTAAAGGCACTATAGAAAGTTTTATCATAGGGATATTTCTGCCATTAATCAACATTAGAAATATAATAATTAAATAATTGTGAAGTATAATTGTATTCATAAGTTATAGGTAAAACTGTACAATAAGGGTACATGACTAATTATGTATTAATACTTGAATTAATACTAACTTCAACATGAGCTATTGAGTATTGAATGCATGAGCTAATAAAAATGAATAAAGAGCTAAAAGAGGAAGGGGGGATATTGTGGGAGCGGGTTAAAAATGTTCCTTCCTTTTTTTTCTTTTTTCTTGTTACATGGTGGATTTTCTGTATATTTGTTATAAATGCCAATAACTAAAGTTTAAAAAAAAAAAAAAAAAATGACTAAGAGCTAAGAATGACTAAAGAGCTAACCTTAACTATGACCGGAATCATATAGATTAATGCGTGAATAACGGCAACCTTAATTAAATGATAGTTATTGCATTAAATCAAATAGGCTCTTTAATAATAAACAAGAAGTACTCTGACTTTGAATAAAATGTGAATAATTGTAATTATATATATTTATAATAATTATTGAATATAACGTGAATAATATTGTCATAATTTAAATGTTTGCCATCTGTAGCTTTATGACCTACACTGGATGACTAATGATTATTTTATCTAATCAAATTTGACTCACCCTACTAGATCCATCCACTCAACCCATTTAACCAACCCACCAAGTTCACTTTCTTTAGCAGCACCTGTATCCGGTGAGAGCATAAGTAGTGGGTATTAAATCCATGATGCATTTCAGTGCAAACTTGATGCATATATTGCATCTCTTATTTTCTTATATTTATCTTAAATATGATACATCCTATTTTCACAAATACATATGTATATGCAAATGTGTATGTGTGCAAATGTCCAATTCTTCAATGTGTGAGCAATGTCTATAATCAACTGAAAAAAATCAACATGTCGATTAAACTATCTATAGTCAGTGTCTTTAGTCATGCAAGTCTGTCAAAATGTAAGTCATTTAGGAGTCTCATAAGTTAATCATGAAACTGTTTTAGAGAATACAAGTGGGCAGTAGTGGTTAGAGAGTCGGATCTAACCCTAATGGTTAGAGAGTCAGATTTGTGACCCGAAGGTTGCTGGTTCAAGTCTCAGTACCAGCAGGATATGTAGGTTTGGGGAGTGAATGAACAGCACTCCCTTCCACTCTCATTAAGCACAACTTGAATTGCCCTTTGAGCAAGGCACCTAACCCCATTCACTCCCTGGGTGCTGCAGCAAAATGGCTGCCTGAGGCTCAGGATGTGTGTGTGCACTTGGATGGGTGAAATGCAGAGCACAAATTCTGAGTAGGGGACATCATACTTGGCTACACATCATGTCACTTTTTCACTTTCAAATCTTGAGTGGCCAATTCAAGTAGGTATTCTTGGTCTTGAGTCTCACTTGACATGTTAACCTTCTTTTATCTTGGTGTGAATAATCCAGCATATAATCCATGAACTCCTTGGTGCTGTGTCGTCCACTACAAGCACAACATATCCCAACTGAAAGTTGTATGTCCTCACCAGACACTTCTGGCATTCTTGCAGTTGTGGTAGATATTCACTGATCCATCTCATCCAAAATAAGTCTTCATGTATTGAACCTATTGAACATATCGCCACCTTCGTCAAGAATACACATCATCCTTCTTAAGCAGTCCAGGTGGAAAAATGGCTGTGTATTCAGAAGGAGAAGATGGTTAGGAGTAAGAGCTTTCCAATCATTAATATCCATAGATGCTCAGGATATAGGACGATAATTAAGAATTAACACAACTTCACAAAAGAGACCATCATCATTCAAACGTTGTCCTCTAAGAATACAACTCAAAATCTTTATTGATTTTATAAGTCTTTCCCATATTCCTTTTAAGTGTGAACCAGCTTAAAAGTCCACTTAATCCCTTTCTGAAGCATAAATGTGTTGGTCTGATTGTGTTTCCAATTCCTCATTGCATCCTGCAGTTCATGCAGAATCTCAACAAAGTTAGTTCCATTATCTGAAAGCATCTCAGTTCCTTGATCTCGATATGTGATCAAATGGATTAATGAATAAATGAATGAGTCTGTATATTGAGAGAAGCTGCTATTTCAAGGTGAACAGTCCTTATCGTCAAACATGTGAAGATTACTCCATAACGTTTCATAACTCTTCTTCCTCGCTTTATCTCAAAGGGACCAAAGCAATCTACTCCAACATGTGTGAATGGTAGTTTGTCAGTTCATGAGTTCACACTAACAAATATGTCAGAATAAATGGTATGCGTATTTGGCGTGCTGTCCGATTTGAGGGCTCAGAGATCTGTATTTGGCCCCAACCCAGAGTACTCCCCCTGTATTCCTGGCTGTGGTAGAAATAAGCCAAGAGTGAGGAGTCTGGGTTTTGGAGGGATGCTGGAAACTGTCAAGGAATGAAGGTGAGTCAACTATGGATACAGTGGTGGTCATAATTATTGGCACCCTTGGTAAATATGATCAAAGATGACTATAAAAATAAATCTGCATTGTTTATCCTTTTGATCTTTAATTCATAAAATTAGCAAAAATCTAACCTTTCATTGAAGGAAAAGATTTGAAAGTGGGGGGAAAATCACTTATGAAATAAATGTTTTTCTCCAAAACATGTGTTGGCCACAATTATTGGCACCCTTTTATTCAATACTTTTTGCAACCTCCTTTTGCCAAGATAACAGCTCTGAGTCGTCTTCTATAATGCCTGACAAGAGATCAGAGACCATTCCTTTATGCAGAATCTCTCCAGACCCTTTAGATTCCAGCTCCATGTTGGTGCTTCTTCTCTTCAGTTCACTCCACTCATTTTCTTTAGGGTTCAGGTCAGGGGACTGGGATGGTCATGGCAGAAGCTTCATTTTGTGCTCAGTGACACATTTTTGTGTTGGTTTTGATGTTTGTTTTGGATCATTGTCCCGATGGAAGATCCAACCACGGCCCATTATTGGATTTCTAGCAGAAGCGGTGAGGTTTTGTTTTTTATCTGTTGGTATTTGATAGAATCCATGATGCCATGTATCTAAACAAGATGTCCAGGACCTCCAGCAGAAAAATAAGCCCTCAACATTAAAGATCTAGCAGTATATTTAACCGTGGGCATGGGGTACTTTTTATCCATGTGTGCACCAAACCCATCTGGTGGGTTTGCTGCCAAAAAGCTCTTTTTTTAGTTTCATCTGACCATAGAAGCCAGTCCCGTTTGAAGTTCCAGTCGTGTCTGACAACTGAATATGCTGGAGATTGTTTCTGGATGAGCACAGAGGATTTTCTTGAAACCGTCCCGACCAACTTGTGGGGATGTAGGTGCTGTTTGATAATTTTTTTTAGGCTTTCTGAGACTCAAGACTCAACTAATCTCTGCAGCTCTGCAATAATTATGACCACCACTGTATATATAGGCTTCCTCTCATGCTGATAAGATAGATGTGGTAATTGCTGATGACGAGTTGATTGGATAGATCATTTCCACATGCTGATGACCTGTAGTTCCATGGAGATGCCTGCATGGTACACACTTGGGCAAAGTTCTCCTTATGGCAGTACTAACACCAGGGATCCAATAATAAGTCATGTCCTGATTTTAGTAAGTTGTTAACAGTGAGTAAACTATGATGTGTCTCCTCAATTACAGTCATCATGACACAATAATGCAGGGGTGTCAAACCTGTCCAGGAGCACGCCCAGCACTGCACATTTTGAATGTCTCCCTCATTTAATACACCTGATTCAACGGCTCGACATTAACGCTTGTCCAGGACAAGTGGATTTCCCGACTGGACAAGCATAGCCTAATTAAAACTTCATTGATAAAAAATAACTAGGGAAGCATCGAAATACGAGAATGATTCTGAATTTATTACATTCAGTGTAAACAGTGATTGATAATTAGGGCCCAAGCACCGATGTGTAAGGACCCTATTGGAATTGCTCCGTTTATTAGGGCCCAAGCCACTAAGGCGCAGGGGCCTATTGTTTTCCTAAGGATTATTAGAGCCCAAGCCACTAAGGCGAAGGGCCCTATTGTTTTTCTAAGGATTATTATTAGGGCCAAAGCCAAAGGCTGAAGGCCCTATTGTTTTCTTTAGGATTATTATTATTATTAGGGCCCAAGCCACTAAGGCGCAGGGGCCTATTGTTCTCCTAAGGATCATTATTATTATTTTTTTATTCAACCTTCCAGGGCTTTTGGGGGGCCTTAACGTGCTCAAAAACTCTTGAAAATTGGCGCACACATTAGAATCTGCAGCTATTAGGACGCCGCAGAGGCTGGGACCTGGGCGTGGCATGGGGGCTCGACAGCGCCCCCTTGAATGGGATCCAAAAACTTGGCCATATATCAAACACGCTTGCATGTATTAGTATGAAACTCAGTACACATAAAGACCTCATCGGGCCGAACAACTTTCGTGCTCTAAGTTATACGCCAGCTCAACAGGAAGTCAGTTATTATGGGTTGTTTGAAA
Source organism: Ctenopharyngodon idella (assembly GCF_019924925.1). NCBI lineage: Eukaryota > Metazoa > Chordata > Actinopteri > Cypriniformes > Xenocyprididae > Ctenopharyngodon > Ctenopharyngodon idella. Next base: position 6,064,432 of record NC_067227.1, read on the forward strand.
AACGCATGCTCTGGAATTTGGTATACTCCTCCTAGGCGATTAATCCGATCACCACCAAACTCGGTCAGCATGAAGTCAAGACACTGATGATGAAAAAATTGCCAGCCGATTTTTGATATCTCAAATGGTTTGGCCGTGGCGAGGCAACAAATGTATGGCGAGAAAAGGTAAACAAGAAATGTATTATAATATCTGCATACATTGATTGATTTTGATCAAAGGTCAGCTGTGTTTTCGTTGTACAAGGCTGATCACATGGATGTGACTATTGTGAGCCAAAGTTATAGCGCCACCAACTGGCAGCAGGAAGTGTGTCACTTTCAACTTGCTTTGAGATCACCCTCTTATTTTTATCCGATTTGCTTCAAACTTTATCAGAATAATGTCAAAACATGGCAGATGTAGACCTTTGAAAAGAATTGTGATATCTCAAACACCGTTACCATGGCAACGCATCAAACTTTAATATTCGTTTTGGAAGCTTTTGAGACTCTTAGCATGCTTCAAATTGCATGAAACTCAAAACACACATCAGAGATGTCAACCAGTAGACATGGGCAAAACCGTAGAAATGGGCGGGGAGCTGGGCCTCTATAACGCCACCTTTTGACAAAAGTAGGGGGGTTAGTTTAACCTACAGTCACCAAACTCGGTACACATATTGGTCTCATTAAGCCGGACAACTTTCTAATTTACAGTCATTAGCTCCGACCAACAGGAAGTCAGATATTTTGGTTTGAATGTGGATTTTTTTGAATAAACAGGCTCTGAATTTTAAAGTACTACTTCTAGGGGGTTTATTCAATTCAGACCAAACATTTTTTACCATGGTGCTAAGACATTGAAGATGTTAAATTGAGAACGGATAATGGATATCTCGAACGGTGTTGCCATGGTGATAGATTGAAGTAATGTCAAAAAAGGGAAATGGAATGACTCATATTTTCTATAAAAAAACACTATACACAATTAATTTATATATAGAATAATACAAATGTTTGAAATAAACATTTTATTCTTTTTTTTTTTCAATTCAAAAAGCATGTGTGAGTTAAAAATAGGCAGATTAATTATATCTGATTGAAAAATGGATAAATGTCATACATAGAGTGACAACTAGAGGGCAGCATATACCTATTTTTAAACAGGGTTGGATAACTCAAGCAATAGAGCAATAGTTTAGATACATGGAACAATGATTTCTTTTTTATTTTATATTGTATGTGCAGGTATATTTAAACATTTATCAAAGAATACTTTGTCACAATTTAGATGTGTTTTTTTGTTGTTGTTGTTTAAAATGATCTTCTCAGTATGTCTCTGTCTCTCTCTCTGTCCTCCCCCTCCCCCTTGCTTCCTCAGTCTCACTCATTATCTGTGTGTGTGTGTGTGTGTGTGTGTGTGTGTGTGTGTGTGTGTGTGTGTGTGTGTGTCTGTCAGTTTTACACCCTTGATCAGTTCTGTAACCCTTTTCTTGCAGACTCACTGTCCTTCAGAGTTTAGTGCCAACCCTAATCAAACACACCTGAAGCAGCTAATGAATCCAGTTTATTTGTAGGTCACTGACAATATAGTATTATATTATTAGTTTGATAATTAAGTTAATTAAAATATAAAAACACACTGCAAATTATAACTTCACACTCATTTAAAATTGAACTATGACACTATATCACTATTTGGACAGGACTACTTTTCTAAATGACACGAGTTACAATTCTTATTACCCGGCAACTATGATTTCATGTATTGATTCAGACAAGACTAGAATTTTTTTTTCCTTTTTTACAAAGGAGAGTGTGTGTTTTGTAGACATGGGCGTTACAGAAGTTCATGTGCTGTGTTTGCGAGCATCACGTACGACGCATATGTTTTTAAATTAATTACTTATTGATATAATTCTAATTTATTCAAAACCCATATTTACATAAATTTCACATGATTTTATAAAAGTGGCTGTTTATAAAAAACTTGTATAAGTGAGCAGAAAAATCTAGACACGTACCTTACTCTTACCTGAGACAGATATTAAAATCATCTTTGCAAGTTCCGTGATTTGGCTCTATTTATTAATTTTATAATATTTTTATTTTTACATCAAATACCACCCATACTGAAATTAAATGAAAGCATGATTTTGGTGCATAAGATTGGTGCGCAATCAACAGCTCAGGGAGGTCAAAAAACACATGGAGAAGTGTTAGGGTAATATAACATCAGCAATCACAGAAATTCACATTACACTGGATTAGATTTCTCAGAGTACTGTTGAGTTTGCACAAATAACAGTAGGTAGTTTGCTCTGGAATTTTTATAGTGGTTGTCTGAGAAAGACACAAACATGACAGATTAGGATGGTGGTTTGTGATCATAGAGGCACCAGCTGCTGCGGTAAATGTGGTCTGAATTTGACAAAGACCTTTTATGTTTAACCGTTTTAAATGCCTATTGCCCACCGTGCACAGTTGCCCTGAAGCCACCGGGGTGGCGGTGCCACCGGGCTTGGGCCCGTCGTCGCTGCTTGCAGCTATATTTATTATTCTTCTCCAAAGTGAATTGCATTTTTGAGGGCCTGAACATGTTTGAAAACTCATGAAACTTTGCACACACATCAGAAGTGGTGAAAATTTACGTCTGTTATGGGTTTCAGAATTGGGCGGGGCAAAATCGCTCGATAGCGCCACCTAATGAAGTGCCCCTCGCGCTACATTTCACGTAGATTTTGAAATTCGGTACACACATTTAACAGCCCAATACCTACAGATTTTGGAGCAAAATCTAAAACTGAACAGGAAGTCAGATATTTTGAATTAACTTGCCATTTTTTGCCATTTCCAGATGTTGTACTTTAACAAACTCCTCCTAGAGCTTTAATCAGATCAATGTCATATTTGGTCAGTCTAATCTAAAGGCCTTTGCGACGTTAAATTGCAAAGATCTAGATTTTTCACTGAAGGGCGTGTCCGTGGTGGCCTGACAAAGTTCGATGTTTCGCCATGAAACAGGAAGTTCTTGTAACTCGGGTATACAATATCGGATCTGCCCCAAACTTCACATGTTTTATTAGAGTAGTGACCTGAAGACATCTTCATGACAATATACAGTTACAGTCATAGCACCACCTGTGGGCAACAGGAAATGTCGTTTTACACTGTGATTAACTCCTCATAGAGATTTAACCAGATCAACATCATATGTTGTCAGTCTAATCTTAAGACCTTAGTGATGATAAATATCAAAGATCTTGAGTTTTCATTGGAGGGTGTGTCCGTGGCGGCCTGACAAAGTCTGATGTTTCGCCATGAAAGAGGAAGCTGTTGTAACTCAGGCATACTATGTCTGATGTGCCTCAAACTTCACATGTGTGATAAGACTCCTGGCCTAAAGACATCTATATGACAATATTCAGTTAGTCGTAGCGCCACCTGCTGGCAACAGGAAATGGCATGCTTCACACTGTAATTCAATCCCAGGAACTCATTTCAATATGCCACGAAGTACCAAACATGCTAGAAACACGTTAAATCATGCATCACTTAGCTAAGTGCTAATGTATGCGATTAACGCCACGAAACAGGAAGTTGTTGTAACTCAGGCATACAATGTCCGATCTGCTCCAAACTTCACGTTTGATAATAGTCCTGGCCTGATGACATCTACATTGCAATATTCAGTTATGGTCAAAGCGCCACCTGTTGGCAGTAGGAAGTGTGGCACTTTTAAATGATTTTACCATAATTCTCCTGTATTTACTCGCTTACATGCATGGCGCCCACTTTTCACTGTTTTCCTAAGGCCAATGGGTGGCGGTGAGCCCAGGTGCGAGGGCCCTTTCACCGCTGCTTGCAGCTTTAATGGATAGTGTATTTCTGGTAACAAGGTTGCACTGTTGAAGCTTGCGCTTCCTATCTTTTTTTAAGAGACTTTCATGGAGAAATCAAAACAAATTAGCGTCATGTCGGAAATATCATATTTACAAGTTGAATGCCACCACAAAGTCGTAAATATGAGTGGGAAGTTCTGGATTTTCTGTAAGCCCTGTGTTTAGGATTTGGGGTTGTGTAAGTGAGAAACATGGCGGAATACCACAATAGACTACTTATATGTATTTGGCAGTGACATTGTCAGGCTTATTTATTTACAACAAAATAAATTAATTGCCTGCACAAAATATAATAGCAATGAAATATAACAATATAATAATATGTAACAATAAAGTTTACAGTGGCTTCATAAATTAATTAAAAACATAAACAAAACACACCTGAGTTTAGAAGCACTGCACATAAAGTACATTATTTTATCGATGATTGATGCAGTGTAATCCAGGCAGGTAAGCCTGGAGCCTAGATATAAAAGGAATACATTTTATTAAATAAAATGGAAATAAGACAAATGAATCAAGTATGAAAATTGTAATAGCAAATAAGCTTAAAAAAATGATATGTCTTATTCACTAGTTTATAATAAAGTCCAAATATTGTACAGTATCTCAGAGATAAAGTTTGTTAAGATCAGAGTATAGAGAAAGGCCCAAAAGTAGTAAGATATCTGCAGAATGCAAGGTAAAAGATTTGATGATAATGCTTCCCAAGTGTGTTCAATGCCGTGATCTTTAAAATGTTCGAAAGATGATGCATCTTTCAAACTTACCATCAAATACACACACAGTATTCAGCCCAGGTAAGTGATGTCAAGTAGGGTCATTTGGTGGCTTTTCAAGAAGTCACAAAGCAGAGATACAGTATGATTCACCTTCTGCATCTGGATGGAGAGTGAACTGTAAGTGATACCAAGCAAACATTCCCTTAACTGTAGTGTATATGGGTCCTGTTTGAGTATAAACCACAGGAGGGTGAGTTTGAAGGGAAATAATCAGACTGTCATATTATTGGTGATGTTTAGTGTATTTAACATTTTCTACATTTGATAAGGATCCATGTAAATAACTGCAAACTAATGTACCATCCAATGATGTTTATGACGAAGCTGCAGATGACAAAATTTTACATTATGGCAATATTAAATTATTCAAGTTTAATTCAAAGTCAGAATCCTTCTCGTATATTCTTATAGAGCCTGATTGGTTTAGCTTTCCCCTAAATGTTAGGCTACTAATTCATTAACTATCTGTTATGCAACTGCTCAGAGATGCAAGACTGAGGATTCAAATGCAGTAGTTTATTGAAGGGTAATCCAAAAACAGGCAAAAGGTCATAAACAGGGTAAAGTCTACACGATAACAGGGCACAGGAACACAGGTAAACCCACGAGAGACAGTCAAACAGAGTAAATCCAAAAGACAGGCAAACAGGGTCAATACCAAAGAACAGGAAACCAAAATGAGCACTCAGAAATGCAGTGCTGACACATACAAGACTTCACAATGAATGACAGAATAAACCAGGCTTGTAAATGCAGAGACTAACAAGCTTATCTGAATGTAATCAAGCATGATGAGCCTGGGCAATGGATTATGGGAAATGTAGTCCTTGACTGAGTGGCAGTAGTCTGGGGTAGAGTGCCCTCTGGTGGCTATCAAGGGCACTCCAGCTGGTGATCATGACACTAACAAACAAGTACTAACAATGTAGTTAAGGTTCCCATTATTCATGCATAAATCTATATGACTCCGATCGCAGTTAAGGTTAGCTCTTCATTAATTCTTGATTAGTTCATGCATTCACTACTATTTAGTTCATGCTGAAGTAAATATTAATACATTATTGTTTATGTACCCTTATGTTACCAAGTTAGAACAATGAAATGCATGAATGTTTTTCTCCATACTTATTACTCTATTCATTGATTTTGTAACTGAAATCTTGCTTGTTAACAGGTTTTGACATTGACTGTTTATGGCCTGTGATGATTATATAATAATGTCCATACAATGAAGCTTCAGCATTAAACTGACATTTTTCAATACTACAGATGAAGCTAACTCGTAGACCTGAGTTGTTTGATTTTGAGGGTGTTTCTATGGTCCACTACTTCACTGACAACTGGGAAAAGGTGAAAAACTTTCAAGCAAGACCTGATGACATTCTAATCGCCACTTACCCCAAAGCAGGTAAGTGTACTGCATGAACCTTTACAGGTTTAAAGAAAAATAGCCAGCATGTGATGACCACTGAGCTACAGTTTTTTTGTTTTTTTGTTTTTTTAATTCAGCAAAGATGCATTAAACTGATCAAAAGTGATAGCAAAGACAATGTTACAAAAGATTCTGTTTCAAATGCTATTCTTGTTAGCTTTATATTCAAAGAATTCTGGAAAAAAATGTATCAGTTTCCATAAAAATATGAAGCACTACAAACATTTTCAACTGAGGAGAAGAAGAAGAAGAAGAAGAAGAAGAAGAAGAAGAGATACTTGAGCACCAAATCAGCATATTAGAATGATTTCTGAAGGATCATGCCATGTGACACTAGAGCCTGGAGAAATGGCTGCTGAAAATTCAGCTTTGCCTTTACAGGAATAAATTGCATTTACTATATATTACAATTAAACAGTTTAATATTTCACAATATTACTGTTTTTACTCTATTTTTGATCAAATAAGTGCACCCTTGGTGACCATGAGAGACTTCTTAAAAAAATATATATATATAAAGTTTTTATATATAATATAAAACTGTATTACTATATACTGCATGTTTGCCAAATTATTATTGCTTATATTTTTTATTAATTATTACTTTTGCACGGGCCCATGCACAATAGAATATATAACAACATAAATAATTACAACTATATAGCTGCGAGCGCATCCCTTATTCACAGACATCAAGTCAAGTCACCTTTATTTATATAGCGCTTTTTACAATGTAGATTGTGTCAAAGCAGCTTTATAACTGGTACTTTGTTTGGCTGCACAGCAGCTCTTAAAGAATAGTGTCAATGCAGGCAGATCAAAAGCACTGTTGAATATCAAAATGTCAAGTCAAGTGTCCCCAACTAAGCAAGCCAGAGGCGACAGCGGCAAGGAACCCAAACTCCATCAGGTGACATCAGGTGGCAGACAAGTGGCAAATTGGTGTTAAAATGGAGAAAAAAACCTTGGGAGAAACCAGGCTTAGTCGGGGTGCCAGTTCTCCTCTGGCCAACAGTGCTTTGTTACAATTCAGGTTGCTATCATAAGTCCAATAGGATCGCAACATTAAAAGTATTTATTTCAGTTCCATCCAATTGAGGATCGTATTCATCACGCCGGTATGGACGGTTGTTGAGGAACTGTGTCGTGGCTGTCGTGTCGATGAGGCCTTCACGGGGGATGATCTAGTTGACTCAATCTCTGCTGATACTTCAGGGCTGCGTTGTGGTCGTGTCAAGGTGCAGGTCCTTGGTCTCACCTGGATACGGCCCGGATCCGGTTGACTACGGTGAACCTCGGGATAAACAGAAAGACTAATATTAGCGTAGATGCCATTCTTCTTCTGATGTAACGAGTACATCAGGTGTTATAGGAAGTGTTCCCGGTTCCGGCTGACCTAATTTATGTAGCCTAATAGTCCTTTAACGGATTCGGAAATATAAATTGGTAATGTGTTATGTGTATGCCAGGTTAAAGAGATGCGTTTTTAGTCTAGATTTAAACTGACAGAGTGTGTCTGCTTCCCGAACAATGCTAGGAAGATTGTTCCAGAGTTTAGGTGCCAAATAGGAGAAGGATCTACCACCTGCAGTTGATTTTGATATTCTAGGTATTATCAGCTGGCCTGAATTCTGAGATCGCAATAGACGTGAAGGAGCTCGCTCAGGTACTGGGGAGCTAAACCATTTAGTGCTTTGTAAGTAATTAGCAAGATTTTAAAATCTATACGATGTTTAACAGGAAGCCAATGCAGTGTTGACAGAACTGGGCTAATATGGTCATACTTCCTGGTTCTAGTAAGAACTCTAGCTGCTGCATTTTGTACGAGCTGTAGTTTATTTATCAGGCGAGCAGAACAACCACCCAGTAGAGCGTTACAGTAATCTAGCCTTGAGGTCATGAACGCATGAACTAACTGTTCTGCATTTTTCATTGAGAGCATATGTCGTAGTTTAGATATATTTTTAAGATGGAAGAATGCGGTTTTACAGATGCTAGTAACATGGCCTTCAAATGAAAGATTGGTATCAAAGAGCACACCCAGGTTCCTAACTGACGACGAAGACTTAACAGAGCAGCCATCAAGTGTTAGACAATATTCTAGGTTATTACGTGAAGAAGTTTTTGGTCCAAAAATTAGAATCTCTGTTTTTTCTGAATTTAGTAGTAGGAAATTACTGGTCATCCAATTTTTTATATCAGCTATGCACTCCGTTAATTTTGTGAATTGGTAAGTTTCGTCAGGGCGCGAAGAAATATAGAGCTGAGTATCATCAGCGTAACAGTGAAAACTAACGCCATGCTTCCTAATGATATCTCCCAAGGGTAGCATGTACAGAGTGAACAGTAACGGTCCTAGTACTGAGCCTTGTGGTACTCCATATTGAACTTGTGATCGATATGACATGTCTTCGTTTACTACTACAAACTGATAACGGTCAGATAAGTATGATTTGAACCATAATTTTCGAGTCTATTTAAAAGAATATTGTGATCAATAGTGTCAAATGCTGCACTAAGATCCAGTAACACTAATAGAGAGATACAACCACGATCTGATGATAAGAGCAAATCATTAGTAACTCTAATGAGAGCAGTCTCAGTACTATGGTACGGTCTAAATCCTGACTGGAAATCCTCACAGATACCATTTCTTTCTAAAAAGGAACATAGCTGTGATGATACTGCCTTTTCTAGTATTTTTGACAGAAAAGTGAGATTTGAATTGTAATTGACTAATTCTCTAGGATCAAGTTGTGGTTTTTTAATAAGAGGTTTAATAATAGCCAGCTTAAAAGTTTTTGGTACGTATCCTAATGATAAAGATGAATTGACGATATTGAGAAGAGGGTCTATGACCTCTGGAAGCATTTCTTTCAATAGCTTAGTCGGTATAGGGTCTAACATACATGTTGTTGATTTTGATGATTTAACAAGTTTAGACAATTCTTCCTCTCCTAAAGCAGTAAATGAATTGAATTTTTCCTCAGGGACACTACAATGCACTATCTGACACGATACTGTAGTAGACGGTTGCATGGTTATTATTTTTTCTCTAATATTATCAATCTTGCAAGTAAAGAAGTTCATAAAGTCATTACTGCTGTGCTCTTTGGAAACATCAGAAGTTGAAGCTTTATTTCTTGTTAATTTAGCCACTGTATCAAATAAATACCTAGGGTTGTGTTTATTTTCTTCTAAGAGTTTTGAAAAATAGGCAGATCTAGCAGATTTTAAGGCCTTTCTGTACTCAATCATTCTCTCTCTCCACGAAATACGAAATACTTCTAGTTTTGATTTCTTCCAGCTGCGCTCCATTTTTCTGGCTGCTAACTTTAGGGCCCGAGTGTGGTCATTGTACCATGGCATTGGATTAATTTCCTTAATCTTTTTTAAACACAAAGGAGCAACTGAGTCTAATGTGCTGGAAAAGACAGAGGCAATAGTTTCTGTTGCAACATCGAGGTCTTCTAAGCTGTCTGGTATGCTAAGGCGATGAAAATGATCAGGAAGATTATTTATAAAGCAATCTTTAGTGGTAGAAGTGATGGTTCTACCATATTTATGGCATGGAGGCAGTTTAGCCGCCTTGACTAAATGTAGTATACACGAGTATGTCGTCACTCTGCTGCAGAATTTCAACAGCATCAATATCGATTCCATGTGACAATATTAGATCTAAAGTATGATTACGACAATGAGTGGGTCCTGACACATGTTGTCTAACACCAATAGAGTTTAGAATATCTGCAAATGCCAATCCTAATGCATCTTTTTTATTATCTACATGAATATTAAAATCACCAACAACAAGGACTTTATCTGCAGCTAGTACTAACTCTGATAGAAAGTCAGCAAATTCTTTGATAAAGTCTATATTGTGTCCTGGTGGCCTGTATACAGTAGCCAGCACAAATGTCAACTTACATAATGTTACGTAAAGTACCATAGTTTCGAAGGAATTATATTTGAAAGACTTCTGACTAATACTGTAAATATTACTATAGATTACAGCAACACCTCCCCCTTTGCCTTTCTGACGGGCATTGTGTCGATAATCATAACCTTGAGGACTAGACTCATTTAAAGTAATGTAATCGTCCGGTTTTAGCCAAGTTTCTGTCAAACACAGCACATCTAGATTATTATCTTTGATAATATCATTAACAATAAGTGATTTTGAAGAAAGGGATCTAATATTTAACAACCCGAGTTTTATCATTTGTTTAGCATTATTATCTCTATTTTTTATTTGTTGAACATCAATTAAATTTTTACCATTAAATGGGTTTGGAAGTTTTTTGTTTTTACTAATTCGGGGTACAGACACAGTCTCTATTTGAAAATATCTAGGTGTAAGAGTTTCTATGTGTTGAGAGTTATCTGAATTTTCTGACTTCTGTAACGTGAGGCAGCTAGCAGACGGTCGGTTTAGCCAGTCTGTCTGCTTTCTGACCTGGGCCCCAGTTTGTCATGTTTCAGTTCTAAGACTATGTGCCATATTACTAGAGAGAAGAGCAGCACCATCCCGGGAGGGATGAATACCATCTCTTTTTAACAGGTCAGGTCTGCCCCAAAAACTTTTCCAATTATCTATGAAACCTATATTATTTTGCGGACACCACTTAGACAGCCAGCCATTGAATGATGATAATCTGCTAACTATCTCATCACTCCGACAAACAGGAAGGGGGAATGTTTGCAGTTTGGTCAGATTTGTTAATAGCTAAAAAAGTCAAATGTACCGTGGCCGAGAGAGCTCAACGAGCTGCAACTGAAGAAAACACATAGGAAATGGCAAATAGGAAATAGGGAAAAAAAAAAAAAAAACGCCAGCAAATAAAGAAAACATCTTCATCAGTTTGACAAGACATGTGTTGCAAAAGTTCACAACACATCCAAATACAGAAACGCGCTGCAAAAGTTCACAACACGACCAAATACAAAAACTCGCTGCAAAAGTTCACAACACATCCAAATACAGAAACGCGCTGCAAAAGTTCACAACACATTCAAATACAGAAACGCGCTGCAAATAGGCCTGCTCACAAGCAGGATGTTAAAATAAAAAAAATAAAAATTAAATTAAAAAAAAAAATACAACACCTTTCTGGTGCACACCACTGAAGAGTAAACATTGAACAATAAGCGGTCCCAGCCAGGTTCGTCATTTGTTTGTGTCCCCTTAAAACATTTTCGTTGTGGTCTGTGCCAGTCCCGGAGCCAGGACAAACAATTTGGGGGGGGCTTGCATAAAAACTACTATTAATAAATTATTAATAATAATACCATTAATAATACCATTTTTTTATTAATTAACTTGATTTGATATCTCAAATCCCAGACAATTATTCACTGCAGAAAGTGAAACTAAAAACTCAGCAATGAGAGTTCTACTTCAGCACAGGGCCGTAACCACCATAGACATTGAGGGGGACAAGTCCCCCCCAATAATTAGAAATGGCCAAATCGTCGTCATCGTCGTTTCTGTATTTGGGTGCGTTGTGAACTTTTGCAGCACGTGTTGTCAAACTAATGAAGATGTTTTCTTTATTTGCTGGTGTTTTTTCTATTTGCATGTGTTTTCTTCAGTTGCAGCGCGTTGAGCTCTCTCGGCCACCGTAAAAATGAGGCATGTTACTAACGTTAACTAACGAGAGAGAGAGAGAGAGAGAGAGAGAGAGAGAGAGAGAGAGTTTTGAATTTGAAAAGCACCTTTATTAAAACAGTATTTTCAATCACAGGAAAAACTTTGCAAAAATACAAACCAAAAAATTAAACCATACAAATAAAAATAAAGAATTAAATTGGCCAACAAACCAATAAACTAAATACTACACACAGACATACAGACACTAATAATAAATAGATTATAAAAACTCCATCATTTTTAAAAGGCAAACAACAACTCACCATCTTCATCAATTATACATAAAACCTCATTTATACCCCATATATCTATGAACACTTGTACACATTTCACCAAGCTATCATAAGCATGCTCTATCCTGAGCCAAGCTGCCACAAGTCCCATAAACTTATTCAGCACATTCAACGCACCTTGTCCTATCAGTTTGTTTTTTCTAGATTTCCAGATGTCAAGTTTTGCTGTACCAGACAAAAAAATTCTGTAAAGTCAACTTATTTTTTCTACTTGCTGAATATTTTGGACCATAAATAAATGTTTCAAAGGAGAAAGCTTCACCAATTAGAGTAAACCATTGAGACAGAAGGAAAAAAAAGATCATATAATCGAGAACACTGTACAAATAAATGAAAAACCGTTGCAATTTCTGAACAAAAAGGACAGCCCACCCCTACAGAAGGATTAAGGTGCGCCACGTGTCTGTTCGTGGCTATGGCCCCATGTACAATCCTCCACTGAAGGTCGCGGTTCGTTTGTCAATTGGTCGTTTGTATAGGGACCGCCAACAGCCTCTAGGGGAACGCCCCGAATGCCCTGTTCCCTGAAAAGGCGGGAACGAGAAGCTGCGCTTAGCGCTATGGGAACATCTTTAGTCGTGACTAGCTGTGAATATGTGTAAAACAACGTCAATGAAATTGACCTATATTTATAGCCTGCATGACGTCATTGGAATGCGTCGTAGGCGAGGCTATAATTAGATGAACCGCAGGTGCATCTGCAGATATTTTGTCTGAAGAGCAGTCCTGGGACATCCCAGTGCGGCAAAGAAGTGCAGCTTCTCGTTCCCACCTTTTCAGGGAACAGGGTTACAGTGAAGTAACCCCGGACGTTCCCTTTCAAAGGCTACACTCAAAGCTGCGCTTAGTTCTATAGGAACGAGAATACCCACGCCGCCGCCCTGTGTGTCCGGACCCCCAGGTTGTGAAGTGTGTCACAAAGCGCAGAGAGTCTCAGACACTAGCTTGCGATGTTGACTCAAGGACGCAAGAGCCCGGAGTAACATGAACATCCAAACTATAAAACCTTATGAATGTGTCCAGAGAGGACCAACCTGCCGCATCACAAACATTTTGTAAGAGGGCGCCCCCCGCCAAAAACCCCCCTGGTGGAATGAGCCTGCCAATCAGAGCGTGGCAAGCTGAAAAAGCGGCCACATAAACCCTGAGAGTGGCGGGGCATGTGCCTGTTGATAATTTTCCCTGCAGAAAACCCAGAACTGTAGCAATCTGGCAGTTAACCGGATCTGCATTGTGTGCAATACACCATCTTTCAAAGACACCCCATTTGTTGGCATAACTTGATCTAGTGGAGGGAGCCCTAGCATTTAAATTGGTCTCAATAACATCAGGTGAAAGCCCTGTGTCCCTCAGTTGGTTCCTCTCAGGGGCCAAACATGAAGGTTTCCATATCTCCGTCAGGGGATGAAATATTGTCCCCTGCACCTGAGACAGAATGGCCCTCCTCTTCGGTATCACCAATGGCAAGCCGTCGAGGAGAGATATTACCTCCCAGAACCATATTCCGTTCAGCCAACGCGGCTCTATCAGTAAGAGGCAAGTCCCTTGTTGGTGAACTTTGGCTAGAACTTCTGGGAGCCTAGAAACCGGAGGAAACGCATACAGGCGCATTCTGGGCCACGTATGAGCATCACATCCAGACCCAGGGGGAGCTGGGTGACTCCGAAAGAAGTAGAGTGGACATTGCGCTGCCTGTTGGGAGGCGAAGAGGTCCATCTCTGTTTCATAAAATCTTTACCAGATTTGTTTCACTACCTCGGGTGGAGTTTCTAGTCCCCCATCGGTATGCTCTGTCTGGATAGATATCTGGGGATACAAATCGCCCTGAGGGACAGGAACTTGTCCTGAGCCCAGAGCAGAATGTGCTGCACTAGCCTGTCTAGACGTCGCAAGGGGCTACCGCAGTAATGTCCACCCGCACTAGGACATGGCAACTCCTTAACTGGTGGAGGAAGTACTTCAGGGCCAGAAATACAGCCATCAATTCGAGGCAATTGATGTGTCAATCGAGATGATGACCTCACCATATCCCTTTGGACTGGACGGCCACCTAAGACCGCTGCCCTGCCCGTACGGGAAGCGTCTTTTGTTGGCATCTTGCAACATCAAAGCATATAGAGTGGGACCCAAGGTGAAAAACCGGGGTCTGAGCCACATAGAAAGGGAAAGAAGCCGCAGCGCGTAACCCTTACCATAAACATGGATTTTAGAAAGGACACAAAGCACTCAGCGCATGCCCTTGCCCTTATTTGCCGTGGGGGAATTGCTTGGACAAAACCTCCTGGCTTTGAGCCACAACTGAAACGGTCTCATATGCAAGAGGCCCATAGGAATCACAGAGGACGCATTTTCTATGTGAAGCATTTTCTTGAGATCGATCGTGAGGAACCAATCGTGATGTTGGATTGCGACACCATCATCTTTACGGTTAACATCTTGAACTTGAGAGCTTTGATTTGTCCTTTTTGGGAACTAAGAAGTATCTGCTGTAGTAACCTGACTCTCTCTCTAGAGGGGGAAACATGCTCTATGGCCCCTTTCTTCAGAAAAGATTGCAGCTCTTGTGACAGTAAAGTCGCTTGCCCCAATGTGATGACCTAAAAAAAGACAGCGTAACGCAAAATAATGTCAAGAAACACGTCTTTCAGTAAACTGTGCATGATGGTTGCACGCGCACGCAGCGCGCCCATTGTAGTCAACTTCATTAACAAATTACTCTTATGAACCGGTTCTTTGTAAGTCAAAAGCACACAGTCAAGCCAAGTTCACTTACGAATTGTTTTTCCATTTGTTCGTGAATCGGACATTTACTGCTTCCCGGCTAACTCCAACGAAACAATAACATGAAATCAATAAGAAGATCCCGATCACAGAAAATAATAGCGGGGTTGGGTAAGAATCTAAATGTATTTTAGCTTTTCTCAATTGCTAACACATTACACGTGATTCAGTTGGCCCAATTTCCCAAACCATTCGTTCAGTTCTCAAAACAAAGACACATTTCTTAAAACGTTTAACAATGACAACATTAGGTAGCAAAACTGATGACACACCAGTCAAAATCTGAGAGAGAGCTGAAATAATCATTTACAGGGGTTTTAAACTTACACAGTACCAGTACTTTACATGAGGGAAATTTTATTCTATGTACAGTAAACTGTAGCACGCTGTACAGCCTCAATCTCGTGATTGTCAACTTTCTTTGTAGCCATTTGTTATGTGTACTGTATTTTTGCAGAACTGAGAAATGAGTGCCTAGGGACATATTGCGTCAGAAGACCAATATACTGCTATAGTACTGTAAACTGTAATGAAATTTGGCCAAATGTGCAGAGGATGCTGAATTTACTTTTACTGTAATTGACAGTATAATGTATTGTGGTGCATACCAAGTTCATACATATTTTTCTCATGCTTTAGATCAATTTACAATAGTAAAATGAAAAAAAAAATATTAAATAGATGCTGCTTTATTGGGAGAATAAAAACACTCCCAACACCTTCCCCTAACCCTACCCAATATACATTTAACATTATTAAACACTCGTTAGGCAGGTTATTTCCACTTTTAGAACATCATTTTCATTTTTATTGAAAATAAATGCCCTTCTGATGTGATACGTAATGGGAAAATAGAGAAGAGCAAGCTCGGAAAAAGGTGGATTCGAAACCGCAGCGATCGCAGCAAAAGATAGAATTGTGCACCGACACGCTACTTTTGCGCCACTGAAGACATTAAATCGTGTGTGTCTTATATTAAAATTGATATACAACAACGAGTTATGTCGAAATAATGACTTATGTTGAAATAACAAGATATGTTGAAATAACGATTTAATATCCCAAAATAACGAGATATTATGTTGAAATAACGACTTATGTCGAAATAACGACTTAATATCTCGAAATAACGAGATAATACATCATAATAACGAGATATTATGTCATAATAACGAGGTATTATGTTGAAATAATGACTTATGTCGTAATAACGACTTTTTATGTTGAAATAACAACTTAATATCTCGAAATAACGACTTAATATGTCGAAATAATGAGATAAGTTTTTCTTTTTTCTTTTCCCTCACCACCAAGTTTTCTTTTTCTTTTCTTTTTTTCCACCATGCGGTTCAGGGCTTCCGTAATATTTACTAACAGCTTGTGCCAGCGTAAACCCTCTTTTGCCCTTAAAAACTACTGTCGGGATTTACTAAAGACAGGCAGTGAAAATTAGTGCTGAAAAGGCATGGACAGTTATTTTTGCCTCTGACCTTATTACATGCATTTGTACATGCCATTATTTAATGCCCAAAAAAACACTATTTTGCGCTGCTCTTGGTAGATTGTGTTGGTCATTATTGAAATAAGATGTTGCGCCTGTGTTCTCTGTGCGTGCGCCCTGTCAGTAAATCACACGCAGAAATTTCCACTCCCATCGGGGCTTTTATGGAATTGCACTCTAACACTAATTTGCCCTGTTTAGTAAATCTGGCCCCAAAAGGATTAACAATGCAGATTTATTTTTACAGGCTTCTTTGTTCATATTTACCAAGGGTGCCAATAATTCTGACCATGACTGTAGTTAATCTGGCTATAAGTTCCAAAATTGGTTCCTCATCATATGACCCCTTTAGTATGGACTATGAAAATAGGGCTTTGGTATGGTAATACTAAATGTTTTTTCTCTCTCTCCAACTGAAAATTCCTTAAATGTTAAATTCAGAAAAAGCATTTTCAAAATAATTTTACTTTTTTATGTACAACAAAAAACTGTGTATCATCATGTGTAACCAAACATTCCAGACCTGCAACTGATCCTAATTTTATCAATTACAAGACTAAGATTTTAGACACATATTGTAATGTATAGTAGTAGTACTGATAATGTTCTAGCAGTACTACTGATATAATTTTATGTAGGCTAATTCTTATCTTGTTATCATTGTGTTTCTAAGGGTTTTCTACTCTCCCATGTTCTTCTAGGTACCACCTGGGTTTCGTATATTCTTGACCTTCTGTATTTTGGTAAGAATGCTCCAGAGCACCAGACTTCCCAGCCAATCTATATGAGAGTGCCATTTCTGGAGTCATGTTTCCAAGTGGTACCATCAGGTCAGAGAACAAAGAATAATGAGAGTTCACACTGAATTCAATAATGTGTGTGTGTTTTTTTTTTTTTTGTTGTTGTTTTTTTTTTTTAATAATTATTATTATTTATTTTTTTATCACTGTCTTATTTTATGTTCCTTTAATTCTTGCTATTCCATTTTCCACATTTTAAAGTCGTGCATCATGGATTGTTTGCCACATATTCTGCAATTTATATACTGTGGCAGATTGATTTAAATCATCTGCTTTGTACTATGCAAAGGTAAAAATTAATGGTATCTCTGCATTTCGAAAATCAGAGCTAGTTCTCTGTATTCCTTCAGAAATACATAAAGTACACATGCTGCTGCATTGACTGTAAATATACGAATCTAGCATAGATAATTTTACTATATTAACTGTGGCATTGATTAAGCATCAAGGCAAAAATATTCCCATTTTTATTTATTTTTTTGACCACTGTATTGAAAATCTAATGGACTACTTGAGCAACTTCTTCCTTGTTCTATATAGTACGAATCAGGCAATTCCAGGAAAAGCATTATATGAATTTATACTTTCCCCACTAACCTGTGGAAAATCCAGTGCTGGTCTTCTTATGAAATGGAGGGGGTTCGTTGATGTATATTAATATTAATTTGGATGGTGTCAGGGTTCTGTCACTTCTGTCTAGTTTACTTTTTGGTTTTGTGACAGAGCTCTGACACTCCCGTTCTTGTCCTGTCTTTGTGTGAGCGCACGGTCTCGAGAGTTCTCGAGCCGTGCGCTCTCTTGTCTGCGTGCCTTGTTTCATGTTGGGAGCGTGGCGTTCGGATCCCGGCACTCATGTCTAGTTTGGTTTCGGTTTTGTGTCGGGATTCGGACACTCGCGCTCCCTGTCAAGTCAAGTCAAGTCACCTTTATTTATATAGCGCTTTTTACAATGTAGATTGTGTCAAAGCAGCTTTACATTGATAACTGGTACATTATTTGGCTGCACAGCAGCTCTTAAAAGAATAGTGTCAATGCAGGCAGATCAAAGCACTGTTGAATATCAAATGTCAAGTGTCCCCAACTAAGCAAGCCAAAGGCGACAGCGGCAAGGAACCCAAACTCCATCAGGTGACATCAGGTGGCAGACAAGTGGCAAATAGGTGTTTATATGGAGAAAAAAACCTTGGGAGAAACCAGGCTTAGTCGGGGGGCCAGTTCTCCTCTGGCCAACAGTGCTTTGTTACGATTCAGGTAGCTATCATATGTCCGACAGGATCGCAACATTCAAAGTATTTATTCCAGTTCCATCCAATTGAGGATCGTATTCATCACGGCTGTTGAGGAACTGTGTCGTGGCTGTCGTGTCGATGAGGCCCTCAGAGTGGATGATCTAGTTGACTCAATCTCTGCTGATACTTCAGGGCTGCATTGTGGTCGTGTCAAGGCGCAGGTCCTTGGTCTCACCTGGATACGGCCTGAATCCGGTTGACTACGGTGAACTTCGGGATAACCAGAAAGACTAATATTAGCGTAGATGCCATTCTTCTTCTGATGTAACGAGTACATCAGGTGTTATAGGAAGTGTTCCCGGTTCCGGCTGACCTAATTTATGCAGCCTAATAATCCTTTAACAGATTTGAAAATATAAATTGGTAATGTGTTATGTGTATGCCAGGTTAAAGAAATGCGTTTTTAGTCTAGATTTAAACTGACAGAGTGTGTCTGCTTCCCGAACAATGCTAGGAAGATTGTTCCAGAGTTTAGGTGCCAAATAGGAGAAGGATCTACCGCCTGCGGTTGATTTTGATATTCTAGGTATTATCAGCTGGCCTGAATTCTGAGATCGCAATAGACGTGAAGGACTATAATGAATTAGGAGCTCGCTCAGGTACTGGGGAGCTAAACCATTTAGTGCTTTGTAAGTAATTAGCAAGATTTTAAAATCTATACGATGTTTAACAGGAAGCCAATGCAGTGTTGACAGAACTGGGCTGTTTGCTCTCCTATTTATTCTCCTTGTGTTTGCAGTCCTGTGCTGGTTCGTTGTCGTATGTTTCCCTTTTGTGTGGTCAGGTCTTGTTTTCCCCCACGGGGTAGTTTTTGTTGTGTTTTGTTTTATTTTTTATTATTAATAAAAGCCTTCTTTTCCTTGCAATTGAGTCCTCGCTCCCTTCCCTCACCAATACCTGACAGATGGGTATAAAACACAGCAGGCAGTTGGTCAGAACTGATTGAGATGGGTTTTAATATGTGGTTCTGAAACAATTGAACAAAAAGGATAAACTTATTAATATATACAGGTGTTTCACAAACATAAACATAATTGAATATTAGACAGTATTAAGTCAATATCAATAACATTAATAAATCATTGCTAAATTATATTGAGTGAGAGACTATTCTGTACATGTCCACAAGAGGGTGCTATTAGCACATGAATGCCCTTTAACAGGGCATGCGCGTGTGACAAGCAGCTGGTCACTGCAGGTTAATAATCAATAGTGCTTACATTCAACAATAATGAGATGTACAAAGTATACACAAGCATCTTACATCAACATAACGTAGAAAAACTCTAGAATACACCAAATCAAGCAGGGAATACAAGCTGTACGTGCTAACTGGCTCCTTCCATAACATGACAATAAACAGCCGATCTCTTAACAATAAACAGGAAATATGGACAATAAGCACTTACTTTACATGCACGCACACTGTAACTCAATATTAACTTGCATTCTGTGATGATAGAGCACTGATGATTGAGTTAGAATGCAGCCGCCGATCTTGTCACTCTCTCACATGCACTGCACCTGCTCACTATCTTGCTGACTAATTCGCTTCAGCGCTGATGAGGTTGAGGTTACATCAAGCGGTGTGATTGATCAGAATCATCCGGAACATCAAGACAACCTGGCCTTTAGTACAGCCGCCCCTGAATTCAGGAACTAAATTCACACATCAAACAAAAGGTCTACATCTTTTCCTAGTCATCCTCAGGTAGGGCTGGAAGCTGGATGTGACGAGCCACAACTCGTGTGTAGGTCCTACACTTGACATCCACGTTGGCTGTCCGGACTCGACCATCTGAGCCTGGAAACACCTGGGCAACTCTGCCTACTGGCCAAAGGGCATGGGGAAGTTGGGTATCAACAATCATGACCACGTCCCCGATCTCTAGTGACTTCCTCTCTGTCTTCCACTTCTGGCGTGCTTAGAGACTGGGTAAAAAGTACTTTAGGAAATGTCTCCAGAAGTGCTCTGCGAGCAGTTGGGTGTGGCGTCAACATCAGCGACTAAGGACCTTGGAATCTTGGTAGACTACCTGAGGTAAAGATGTGTCTCGGTGACCGATCAGGAAACAGTACAGGGTGATTGGGTCAGGGTCGGTGACATCCGAGGAGGTATACCCAAGGGGCTCAAACTGTCACTGAGGAAGTGTTGAGAACAGTTGTAGGTATTCTAAACACTTCCTCAGTGACAGTTTGAGCCCCGATGGTCACTCTTAGGGCTGTCTTGAATGAGTGGATCTCCCTCTCCCAGCAACCGCCAAAGTGGGGGGCGCTTGGCGGATTGTAAATGAACTTGATCTGATGACTGGCGAGGTGACTCTGTAGCTCATTTTGGAGGGCGGCAAAGGAGTCATTCAATTTACGTTCGCCACCCTTAAAGTTGGCGCCTCGGTCGCATAATAGCTCATATGGTTTCCCTCGTCGGGCTATGTACCTTCGCAGGGCCATCAGGAATGAGTCAGAGTAGATACTGGTGAGAAGGTCGAGATGTGCTGCCCTGGTAGTCATACATTTAAAGACTATGCCCCACCTCTTCTCATTACAGCGCCCAATCTTAATCAAGAAGGGGCCGAAACAGTCCATACCAGTTGAGTAGAAGGCTGGACAGAAGTATCTCTGTCTGGTGAGGGGCAGATTGGCCATGAGGGGGATTTCTGGACATCCTCTCCATTTTCTACACTCTGCACACTGACACTGGTGCTGATGGACAGCTTCACAGCCCCTTAGGATCCAGTATGTCCTTCTGATTTTGGCAAACAAACACTATTCCGGGATGATGCCGCCTTTCATCATTATCCTTGATGATTAGCTCGGTGGTTGGATGTCATGGGTCAAGGACAACTGGATGTACAGCATCCGCTTCTAGTACCTCATGATGGCGTAGATGGCCTCCTACTTAGATCAGTCCAGTAGCATGCTCAGGGGAGAGTGAAGCCAGTCTGCTTGAGGCTGACACTGGTTTTCCTGACTTCAGAAGTCTTAGCTCATCAGGAAAGGACTCGGCTTGAGCTTGGCAGAGGACTACTTGTCGGATGTCTCTTTGGAAGTCAGCACTGGAGGTGTAGGCCACCCCATGAAGCTTCTGCCCATTGGCAATCAGGGACTCTGATAGTGTGTCATAGCACTGCGGCTCAAGTGGGGGTGTAGTTGTGGTCACTAACCCAGAGAAAGCTTACAGTCTTAATTCACAGATTGGCTCTTCAAGCAGTAAGGGAGGCTGTTCGGGCCAACTATCTGGTGGCAGCTTGAGGAATACCAGTCCATGGCTCCATTGGCTCCCAGTGGAGAGGTCTTGAAGAGGCTTGCCTCGAGTGATATCGTCCGCTGGGTTGTCTGCTGATCTGGCATAGCACCAGGTGGTGGACACTGTTATCTCCTGGATATCTGCCACCTGTGTTCCTACGAACACCTTGTAACGACAAGAGTGGGAGGTCAGCCATGTGAGCACGCTGGTGGATTCTGACTAGTCTAATGGAGCGAATCAGAATCGTAAGCTCTGTAGTAAATAGCTGGGAAAGCTGAGCTCCATTGAGAGCAGCACACAGCTCTAAGCGGGGTATAGACACTTGCGGGGGGTAACGCGGGATCTGGCAGCGATAAAGGCAACTTCTACTCTACCCTCTCTGTCTTCTGTCTGCAGGTAGGCCACTGAACTGTACGCCTGCTCTGATGCATCACAGAAGATGTGGACGTCGTATCTACAGGACGGGTGATTCATCTGTGAGCTGGCGTAGCACCTGGGCAGAGATAGCTTCTCTAATCCACTCAACTCCATCTCCCACTCGGACCACAAGATAAGGAGTTCCTCAGGCAATTGTGGATCATCTCAGTCACACTTCCTGTCCCACAAGCGCTGTACCAATATCTTCGCTTGAGTTGTGTAAGGGATAATATAACCAAGGGGGTCATATTGGCTGACTAGTACATGGTAGATGTTGCGCATAGTCACAGTGGAACAGCGGCTAGCTTGATGCTTGTAACACAGGATGTCAGACTGACAGTGCCAATGCAGTCTGAGAGTAGACTCATGGACTGATCTGACATAGCACCATAGCACCTTGACAAAGCCAGAGGTCAGATCTGGACTCAGAGGGGAGGTGAGTAATCAATGACGGACAATTGCTGGCCCACTGTCAAAGCTCAAAGCCGCCGGAGGCCAGGAGTGAATAAAGTCGATCTACTAGGTCTCTGGCCTCTCAGGGGGAGTTAAGACTATGCAGACAATTATCAACATAGAATGAGTTCTCAATGACCTCTCGGACTGGATCTCCAGAATGGCTGTTGTCCATGATGTGTCTCTGCTTCCTTCAGTCTAGTGATCTTGGCCTGGTAGGTGGACGCCTGATCTGGGTTCTTAAGCAGTCTCCTCTTGACACTCCTAAGCTGAGGGAGAACGGCTTCTTTGGGCATGGTCAGCCGTGGCATGCTCTGCATACGAAGGAGTGGCGTGGCATACCTCATCGTCCCTTCTACTTTCACTGCGCAGTCTTCTCTTGCAGGAGTCTGACAGCTTCTTGGTCTAGCTTAGATCTCATCACTATCTTGTCGCTGCAGTGTGGAATCACATCTATCTGCCATGATCTCTCAACGTGAGCGAACAGGTCTGCGTTGGGGAGGATAGATGTGAAGAAACACTGGCGAGCCTAGATCCTATGTTTAATTACATGCGTCGGGCCTTGAAGACTCCACCCCATGCAGATCTTGACTGCTGCGGGTCCAAATGGTGGGTCTAACTGGACGGGTTCAACAGGCGTGATGAGGTGTGGGCAATCTGACCCGATCAGCAACATAGGTTGCACTTTATCCATCTGCTGCAACGGGAGGCCAGAAAAGTGTCTGTATCTCTTCTTTAAAGAAGCCACCGGGTAAGTGCATTCAGCAAGGCCTAGTCTCTCAGCTGTAAATGCATGTTTGATGAGGTACTTCTTGTGGGGATGAGATACTGATGATACTGTGAAGGAGACGGCCTCCCCATGAAGCACCTGCTGATCCTGCCTTACTGTTCTCAGTATCAGGTCTCCTGGTTGTCCTCTGAGGTTCAGCTGTAGTGCGGCTGCATGGAGGAGAATAGTCCTCTCAGACCCGTCATCGATCACTGCATACGTCTCTAACGATGCATCTCCATTCGCGATGATCACCTTACTCACTTTTAGCAAAACTCTACGACTACTGGCAGAACAATCAACATACAGGATGTACTGGCAATCACAGCTCTCTCGTTCAGATCATGCAATACGAAGAGTTGTTTCCTATTGCAGGTCTTGCACAGGGCTTTCAGAGTACATTGGGAGGCATGATGATTGTGGGCGCATCTCCAGCACCGGTTATTCTTATAAATCTGGGCCTCTTTCTGTTCCTTAGTCAGCTCTTTAAAGTTGAGACATCCATTGAGGAAGTAACTGGCATTGTCACAATAAGGGCAGTAGGTGTGTAACTTCTCTCTGTACCTGGCGGAGCTGGGCCTGGGCTCTGGAGCGGACACTCGACATTTACTGTCTGCAGCAGGCTTCCCCGCACCCAGCAGGATGCTCGTGGATCTCCATGGAGGCTTGGGGTCGTGACGACCTTCTCTCTTCTTAGTAGGTAATGGTGGAACATATACGTAATTGGCTTAGCGGTGTCATCTTGGACCTGGAGCTCGTACTCTAACCAATCCGCAAAGTCGAAAAGGGGACTGTGATCCTGCGCAGGTGGACTTTTACCTCTAAAAGCTGATTTGGAGCTTGTGGAGAAGCTTGCCTTGGAGTCTGGATATGTGTGAATCGCATTCTAATTCAGCTGCTCCCTCTGATCCCAACTGCTCCAACATTCTCACTAATGAGCGTCCACGAAGGGTGAAGAACTTGAATGCCTTAACATCACCATGCTTGAGTTTGGGACCTTCCAGCACTTCAGTGATATTCTGTAGAACAAGCTTGTGGGGTTGACCATACATCTTCACAAGAGCTCG
Organism: Ctenopharyngodon idella; assembly: GCF_019924925.1. Taxonomy (NCBI): domain Eukaryota; kingdom Metazoa; phylum Chordata; class Actinopteri; order Cypriniformes; family Xenocyprididae; genus Ctenopharyngodon; species Ctenopharyngodon idella. The sequence continues at coordinate 6,088,796 of NC_067227.1, forward strand.
CATAGTGTCTGTATAGGGTCACACAGAATTACAGTAGGAGTCTGCTACCAGTCGGGCCTCTTCTTACACTAGATGATCAGACAGGATCTGATACTTCAAGCGCTCGCTCGCGTCTGCTGGCAGAAGGTTCTCTAGCACCATCCGTAATCTCGAAAACTCTAGGCACCATTTCTGGACGTGGGGGCAGGCAGAACTCTCTCTCGCTCGGGCAATGACTGCTTCTGGGACTAGGTGTCTCATCGCTGTACTGTACAGCTGCTACAGACTGGGCTGAGTATGTGTAGGATCTCTGAGGAGGGCACGGTGTCTCTCGTCAGCATACAGGTGCTCTGACCTGGGTGAAAGCGTGAAGTCTCCCATCTGCTTCATCAGCTGCTCATACTGGACGGATCGGTCTGACGGAAACTCATCAGCATACACTGCAGAAACTCTCTGGCTATGGACGGTCGTTGCACATGAGTGCGAGGGGCCGGAACTGGCGTCACTTATCGAGGAGGAGTCTCTCTACTTGTAGCTATCTGCTGGATCTCTTGCTTCAAAGTAACATTCTCTGCCTTGAGCCCTTGTAATGTGGACAGGATCTCTGGTAGGATGTGGCTGTGAAGCTCATCACTGTCTCTCTTCATCTCACTCCACATAGACTTAATATCAGACAACTGCTGGACTTGGCTGCGGAGCTCATCATACTCTGGCGACACATCTCCAGATGGTTCTAGCCATACATCTCAGAGTACTAGATCATTTGCATATGGGGACTGACTCTCTGGAGAAGATGATCGTGACACGATCTCTGATGTGAGCAGGACTGGGGGTAATGCTCTCTTTACACAGCCTGAATCAGGAACTTGATAATCTGCTAGGTGTGCAGGCGGCCTTGTCTGACCTCTAGGTCAGACGACAGGTGGATCTAGTTCAGGATGGGATGCCATCTCTCTGCTGCAGTTCGCCAATCCGGCTCAAAGGACCCATTGAAACGGAATGGGGTTCGTTGATGTATATTAATATTAACTTGGATGGGTGCAAAACACAGCAGGCAGTCGGTCAGAACTGATTGAGATGGGTTTTAATGTGTGGTTCTGTAACAATTGAACAAAATCAATTTTTGTTCAATCAACAATAAGTCACCAGGTAACTTTACATGCACACACTCTGTAACCCAATATTAACATGCATTCTGTGATGATAGAGCACTGATGATTGAGCTAGAATGCAGCCCCCGATCTCGTCATGCTCTCGCGTGTGGAGATCCAGGGGGCGCGGTTGGGTCCAGATCTAACTCTTCCCACTTTACATATCCCTAAACAAATTTAGCTAGTTTAACGACGGGAAAAATGGTCGGCGTGGTCTAAGAAGGTTGTCCCTATTCTCTTAATGAGTAATGAGTGTGTTTTGGGAGTAACGTGCAATAAACCAATCAGTCTCATCTCCCATTCCCTTTAAAAGCCAGTTGCACTCACACCATGGTAGATTTGCTATTTACATGGCAGAATTTACAAGCGGAAAAACTGAATGCTTCTCTAGCAAGGAAACGGATCTGCTCCTGCGTGAGGTTAAAGCATGTGAGCAGGCCATCTACAGGACAAGCCAGTTTCCACCAAAGCATTTTTATCTTTATGCACACAATAATAATCTTTTAAATTGTAATCCTTTCATTTTTTACATTTTTTTGCATGTTTGTGTGCTGTTGTGTAATAAGCAGAGTGTATGCGTGTTGTGCACCCGCCTAAAGGTGCATATTATTAACGCACTCTTTAAATATAAAAAAAATAATAATTTTGCTTTATTGACTATAGACCAGGTTTCAGTTGATCAATGGCACAGTCTATTTCAGTTGCCTCAAAATAGCAACGTGCCAACAATGTGCCTGAACACGTTTTCAGACCAGCATGCCCATGGGTGCACAAATGGGCGCAAATGCATTTGCTATTTAAACAACGTGGCACGGGACATAAAATGATAACTGCGTCGGGCTGAAACTAGCAAAAAACACTTGTGTCACACCTGGTGCCGCATTGCGCCGGGTGTATGATAGGGCCCTGTCTCTTTAAGAAATTTAAATAGTGCCTTCCTGGTAATTCTTATCCCCACTCTCTCTCCTTCTGTTCCCAATATCCCCATCAGACTCCTCATCAGGGACATCAAGACAACCTGGCCTTTTGTACATCTTATTAGGGGTGTTTTCCGGCTTATTGATTATATATTATATATATTGACTTTCTATTTATAATTGATTTTGAGAAGCTGCAAAGAGAAATGCTGTGTGTGTGTGGTCCAAATATTCTCTATGTTGTGGGGACCAAATTTCCACAAGGATAGTAAAACTTGATTTTTTTTAACGTTGTCGGGACAAAAAAAATTGTTTTCCATAAGAAAAACAGCTTATAAATCAAACAAAATGTTTTTTTGTTTGTTTGTTTTTTTATGAAAATGTAAAAACTGAAGGTTTTCTCTGTAAGGGTTATGTTTAGGTGTATGGTTGGGGGATAGAATATTGTATAGAATGTTTGTACAGTATAAAAATCATTATGTCTATGGAATGTCCCCATAATACATGAAAACCCAACGTGTGTGTGTGTGTGTGTGTGTGTGTGTGTATTGGTGCTCTTATTCCAAACTTTTAAAATCACACAGAACACAATGAAGTAGCTGAAAGAATGTGCTACTTGTGTTAAAGATATTTAACTAAACATATTTACATTTTTCTTAACCCCTTCTGACCTGATTTTTTGAAATGTCCCACTGAATGTGTAAAATTCTGTGTACACAACAATATTCAGAATATCTCTTTTCCTGTTTCTTGCGTACATTGCGTTCTTATTTTAAGAGGTGTTTAGGGAACTAGGTGACAACAGCACCTTGAAAACACACATAACTAGAAACTGGTGAGCTGCAATATTTGAAAATGGAAGTAATAATTCTCACAAAGCTCAGTGCAAGTCCATTGGCTCAAAATTTTTAAGTGTGAATGGGCATGATGCTTATATGCATAATGTAATCTGGATTGTGATTCATTATACCCAGCATAGTTTTGTTCTGTGAGGTCCATTAACGTTATAAACAAATTAGAGTGTTTTTATTAAATTGTAGGAGCCAGTACTCTTAAGTGACATTAAATATGTTAACATTACCTGTATGAATGCTTCAAATATTGTTTATTTACTGTATATCTTTGTTTAACCACAATGACAACTAGGACACTTTTAATTTGGAACCACATTTTATTTTTCATTTTCAGGGACAGAGCTGGCTGATAATCTGCCCACTTCTCCTCGCCTCATCAAAACTCATTTGCCTGTTCAGCTTGTGCCCAAGTCCTTCTGGGAGCAGAACTCAAGGGTAAAGTATATGGGCTCTTTTCTCTCTGTAAATTGATGTAGGTGGCAATATGTAATGAATTTATCATAGTATAATTTGAATCTCATACTAACAAACTTAAGTGCACAGCTAAGGAACATGATTTAAATGAAGGAATATTCATAGAACGATGACAAATGAATAAAAAACACAGATCTGGTGGCTCTGTGCATTTTGCTGGTATGGTGTGGATCCACTGGTTCCCTTCACATCAATGCAGCATTGTTGAGTAATCACCTTAATCCTATGTTGGAACGTCTTTATCCTGATGTAAGTAGTCTCTTCTGGTATGACAATGAGGTAACACGAGATAACAAGAGGGCTCACTGACAATGAAAAAAATATGAATCATATGCTATGGCATATGATCTCAACCAGTCCCCAGATCTCAATCCAGTTGAACACCTATGGGAAATTTTAAACCGATGTGTTAGGACAGCACCATCACCATAATCAAAACATCAAATGAGGAAACATCCTTTGGAAAAATGGTGTTACATCCCTCCAATTGAGTTCCAGAGACTTCTTGGCAGAATCGGTGCCAAGGTGAAGCTGTTTTGGCAGCCTGTGGTGGGCCAAACACCGATGTGTTAGATCACATAGTTTACCCAAACATTTTGTCTTCATATCAACTTATGTTGTACCAAACCTGTATGAGTTTCTTTCTTCTGTTGAACACAAAAGAAGATATTTTAAAGAATGTTGGTAACCAGACAGTCGATGGCACCCATTGACATCCATAGTATTTTTTTTTTCCTACTATGGAAGTCAATGGGTGCCGTCAACTGTCTGGTTACTAACATTCTTTAAAATATCTTCTTTTGTGCATCTTCTTTAATGACAAAATTTTCATTTTTGGGTGAAAAATGAAATCTCAATCTTCTCTAATATGAGTGACCTAGGTTGATATGTTGCAGTGTGTTTTGAACGCATTTTGTCAAGTGAAGTGAACTTTAACAGATAGGCTACTGTGTGCTAGGGAGCAATGAACCCTGCATGGGAACCCTATGGATTGAAACACAGCTTAATTCCCTCTATTTAACACAGCATTAGTTGTGTAATTAAGTGAATGTAATACAAATCTTCTTTCTTATCATAATTTTTGTCCACTTGTTCCAGATTGTGTATGTAGCGCGGAATGCCAAAGACAATGCTGTTTCCTATTTTCATTTTGATCGAATGAATATGGGAGAACCTGAACCAGGAGACTGGAACACCTTCTTACAGAAATTTTTGGAAGGAAAGAGTAAGTAAAATATTGTGTACAATAATGAAATTAAATCATATCAGTCAATTGCAATGGGTATAACTAAAGAACCATTTTAATGTCAGGAAATTATATTAAATTATTATATTAAAATGTTTTTATAAATCATTTGGGGAGTAAAAAGGTCAAATGTCTCTACATGAATCAAGAAATTTACAACTGAGGAATTGTTTTAATATTCCCCTTAGATGTGTTTGGTCCTTGGTTCGACCACGTCAGTGGATGGTGGGAGAAAAAACAGACATATTCTAACTTACTGTACTTGTTCTATGAAGATTTGGTGGAAGTAAGTTCAGTTCATAATGTGACAATTTTATGATGCATACTGTAAAATCAATATGAAAGTTAAATGTGTTTTTCCACATCTTACTCAGGACACCGGACGTGAAGTGGAACGTTTGTGTTCCTTCTTGGGTTTGTCCACTTCAGTTGAAGAGAGGGAGAAAATAACAAAAGGGGTTCAGTTTGACGCCATGAAACAGAACAAGATGACCAATTATTCCACAGTCCCAATCATGGACTTCAAGATCTCACCCTTCATGCGGAAAGGTTAATAAACCAATTATCTAATTTAGACTTATGAATCCTGTCCTTTCATTTGCTTTTATCTTCTATTTGTTTGTGTTCCAAAAGGTAAAGTTGGAGACTGGAAAAATCACTTCACTGTGGCACAAAATGAACAGTTTGATGAGGTCTACAAACAGAAGATGAAGAATACCAATGTCAAGTTCCGCACTGTGATTTAATACTTGAGTTCTGGACCTTGCACCAGAATTATCACTAAATCGTCAGATTATTTTATATTATAAACATTTTTCCAATTATAAGATATGTTTCCCTATCTCAATGTAATGTGCAACAAAGACAACTATACTGTAAGAGCAACATTTATTAGCTGATTTCAGCAAAAAGTGGTAGTTTTTATACATTGTGAAAGAACACATTTATAAGAATTTATCATTTTTAGTTCTATTTTTCCCATTTAAATAACACTTTTACCAGTATGTTGTTAAAATGAATATATTGATCTTAAATTTACCAAGCACTAATGCAGTGCTTATTTAAATGATTAAAGTTTTGTGAAAGTCATGTGGGGAGTAAGATAACTCAGAGGGTAAACTGACCCTTCAATTAAAATGCTTCTATATATATATATATATATATATATATACATATATATATATATATATATATATATATATATATATGTGTGTGTGTGACCCTGGCCCACAAAACCAGTCACAAGTCGCACGGGTAGCCAACAATACACTGTATGGGTTGAAATTATCAATTTTTCTTTTATGCCAAAAATCATTAGGATATTAAGTAAAGATCATGTTCCATGAAGATATTTTGTAAATTTCCTACCATAAATATATCAAAAATGTATTTTTGTGAGTGGATATGCATTGCTAAAGACTTCATTTGGACAACTTTAAAGGCAATTTTCTCAATATTTTGATTGTTTTGCACCACACATCAATGGAAATCTTATTTATTCAGCTTTCAGGTGATGTATAAATCTCAATTTCAAAAAATTGACCCTTATGACTGGTTTTGTAGTCCAGGGTCACATATAGTACAGTACAGTATGTTGGTGATAACACTTTCTGTTTTATTCAAAAGCAAACTTGACCACAAAAATACATAGATACATAAATATAGATACGGGGGACTACCATAATCTGTCATAATTTGCTGGGACTGCACAGCCTTACTCCACCATCATAAATCATCTCTTTAAAATGCTGAAAGTGTGCCTGACAGTATACCATGTGTGGGGTTGTGCCTGGTTAAAATGCTCTTATTTGAGCATCATTTGATGAGTTACTGCTGTTATAATCAATAAAATTACAACAGGTGTCAGTTGTACCATGCAAACAGTTGAAAAGAAAGATAATAATTTAATTAAAATATATATATCACAGCATACAAGCACATACAGTGCCCTCCACAAATATTGGCACGCTTAGTAAATATGAGCAAAGGCGGCTGTGAAAATAAATCTGCATTGTTTATCCTTTTGATCTTTCATTCAAAAAATTCACAAAATTCTAATCTTTCATTGAAGTAAAACAAATGAAATTGGGGGGGAAACTCACATTATGAAATAAATGTTTTTCTCCAATACATATTGGCCACAATTATTGGCACCCCTAGAAATTCTTATGAGTAAAATATCTCTGAAGTACATTGCCATTCATATTTAATTTTTTTAGCACACCAGGGTGACTAGGAGCATGAAATTGTCCAGCACAAAGGCCAAATTCCCTTAATCATTCATCACAAGGAGAAAAACAAAAGAATATAGTTCTGATGTGCAGCAAAAGATGGTTGAGCTTCACAAAATAGAAAATGGCTATAAGAAAAAAAGCCAACGCATTGAAAATCCCCATTTCCACCATCAGGGCAATAATTAAGAAGTTCCAATCAACTAAAGATGCACAGTAAGGAGGAGAGTTTGAGTGGCCAAAGACTCTCCAAGGATCACAGCTGGAGAATTGCAGAAATCTGCTGAGTCGTGGGGTCAGAAAGCGTAAAAAAATAAATTACCAAACAGTTTCAAGAAGAATCCTCCTCGCTCATCCAAAAACAAACTCCAGCATATTCAGTTGTCAGACACGACTGGAACTTCAAAAGGGACCTGGTTCTATGGTCAGATGAAACTAAAAAAAGAGCTTTTTGCCAGCAAATCCACCAGATGGGTTTGGTGCAAACAGGGAAAAAAAAGTATCCCAATGCCCACTGTTAAATATGGTGCTGGATCTTTAATGCTGTGGGCCTATTTGTTTTGCTGGAGGTCCTGGACATCTTGTTCAGATACATGGCATCATGGATTCTATCAAATACTAACAGATAAAAATCAAAACCTGACCGCTTCTGCTAGAAACCTTATAATGGGCCGTGGTTGGATCTTCCATCAGGACAATGATCCAAAACAAACATCAAAATCAACACAAAAATGTGTCACTGAGCACAAAATGAAGCTTCTGCCATGGCCGTCCCAGTTCCCTGACCTGAACCCTATAAAAAATGAGTGGGGTGAACTGAAGAGAAGAAGCACCAACATGGAGCTGGGAATCTGAAGGATCTGGAGAGATTCTGTATGAAGGAATGGTCTTTGATCTCTTGTCAGGTGTTCTCCAAACTCATCAGGCATTATAGAAGAAGACTCAGAGCTGTTATCTTGGGGAAAGGATGTTGCAATGCAATAATTGGGTGCCAATAATTGTGGCCAACGTGAACTAGAGAATTTATTTATTTCATAATGAGCTTTTTCCCCCATTTCCAATTGTTTTACTTAAATGAAAGGTTAGAATTTTGTGAATTTTTTGAATGAAAGATCAAAAGGATAAACAATGCAGATTTATTTTCACAGCCGCCTTTGCTCATATTTACTAAGGGTGCCAATATTTGTGGAGGGCACTGTATAGTGCCTGGTTAAGATGTATTGTAACAAACTGTGTTGGTTTTACTATGACACTGAGAAATTTTAAAGAAGGAAAGCTATGCAAATGTTAATACGCATCTGTCTATGCATCTGTCATTAACTGACAACATTGTATTTTTTATAATCAGTTAATATTCTTGCAGTAGGAAAGACTGTCATTCACAGTAAATGCATTGCATGTAACCAGAATACACCATTATTTACAAACAAAAATATAGAATATACATAATCTGTTTTAGTTGTACTCACAGCTTTCTATCATTTATTGCTCAGACATTTGACCAAACTGCTGAATGCACCAACAAACAAAATTTTAGTCTGCTATTCGGTCAGTTGCCAAATCAGTTATATAAAAATGATTTTACTAAACATAACTCCAGTTGTGGGAATGCTTGGTATGTTTCTGGTATGCTGTATTGCAGGAATAAACTGGAAGTACAAAGCATGGGAAAGAAAGTCAACATGTTCTGGCACATACAGTATAAATTCTGTTCAAATGCAGTGCAAAGAAGAAAAAAGACACTATCCAGACACAGGTCTTCACAATGCTTGCTAAGGTAGAACTTAGGTTGGTCTATGGGACATGGCACTGCATCAGCATAAATATTAAAATACACTGCATAAGCACAGCCACAAAACTTAAATATTACAAGTAACGACAGGAGACTAGTAACTCTTTGTGAAGTACTGTACATGGAGTCACCCCACCAACAGAAATTACACAAATAACACATAACTAGAAGTTAATTTGCCTATAATAGTGGTCCTACCACTGAAAAAAAGACAATTTAGACAACTTTCCAGATCAAATAACAAACATTTTATACAAAAACATTAATAATGGTAAAAACAAAATACACACTTCTGGAATGCCTTGCCTCATAGACTTATGTTGTATGTGCACAGCAGTAAACAAAACTTTTGAAAAACAAAAAAAAAACAAAAAAAAACAGAAGTAAATATTTTCAGTGTTGATTGCACTTCTTTATTCTAGTATATACTTAGTACCATTATACTACAATTAGACTCAGTCCATCTGAGCAAGTCATAATTAAATGTGTAATCTCTGATTTTTGGAAAATGTGAATGCATTTTGCCACATCATGTTCAAAGGTCAATAATGTCGCTGCCAACACTGGCTGAGTCATCATTTCGTTTGACTTTCAAGTAACTATTCCCACCTCTACTATTTGATTGCGAACTTTCAAGGTCAGGGGTTAGAAACAGCCTTGTGTTTTCTGCGCTAGGCATGAGGGCATGGCTTGTGCTTGGGGAAGGGTGCAGTGAGACCGGGCAGGACAAAGAGGAAGGCACTGGTGCCTCAGAGACCCAACGGAAGCCCTGATGAGTGGGTGTAGGGGGAGCTGTGACCTGTCGGCTGGGCACAGCACTAGGAATGGAGCGATCCAGACCTGTGGAGGACTCTGTGAGCAACGTGTGTTCATCACTGCTCAATGACAGTGTGATTTGGGGTTCACTATTCCGTCGCATCCAAAGGTTTTGAGAGAGAGGAGGTGATAGTGGTCGCAGTGGCTGGAACAAACTTTCGCCCCTTAACAGATGCTCACGATGAAGTGCCTCATCAATACTGCGGCCAAGGTCAATTGGGGTTGGAGGGCGCAGGTCAAAATCACAGAGTGAGATGGCTGACTCCTTGTCCCTGTCCAGACTGCTAGTTGAAGAGCACTGAGGTGGATGTGCAAGTGGCTGCAGCCTTAGCAATGAACCTGCAGAGCCGCCTGCAAAGCTTTTCAGATTGCGCCCATGATTGGTGTCTTTGAGTGGGTCATGATTTCGTATGAGGCTCTTGCTAATGTCCACCCCTGATCGCTCTTGTCCTGCCCAGTTATTGGGCAACTCTCCCGCCACTGCACTATTGCTGGACCCTCCAATCCCATTACTTTCCAATTTCCTTTGTTGCCTTACCTTGAGGCTCTGCACAATCTTTGCCCAGCATGTATGTCTGCTGGTAGAGTCTGATGATTGAGAGGGTGAGGGCAAGCTTTCTGTGGCAGCTCCTTCCTGTCTTGGTGCTCCACATATGTGGCCTTCATTGGGTTTCCAGAAGACCCAGGAAGACACCAGAAGCAGGCAGAAAGCCCAGACAAGCTCCAACAGTTGTCCCCAGAACTGACAGAGCCACCATGCCCAACGAAAGAGTCTCCAGTCTCCTAGTAGTCCATATAGCCACATGCAGGCATAAATGTGCAACAGACAGCACAATGCCCCGAGAAGAGCGCACACTGCCAGTACCCATGCTAAAACACGCACTTTTTCTTCACCTATTCCCTTATTTCTTCCCCGAGCTGCATGTGTGTGAGAGAGGCGTGGCAGTGCCAAGAAAAGGTAGCCTAAACACAGTGTCAGGCCTGCAGTCAGTGTGAGGCTCTGTAGGACGATGGGAACAGCAGGCGAAAGTGCAGGGGAAAGCAAGTCTGCAGCAAGTAGGAGAGTGCATTGTAAAACAGCTAATACTCCTAACAGAGGGGGGTTCTGAAGTGTTGGTGGTAGCCAAGTTACTCCTGCCTTTTTTAGTACCAAAATCACTAATGCAGCCTGTGCCAAAATTAACAGTGGTAACGGCAGCGTGTACAAAGCTATTATTACAGGAGGTGGCAGAAGGAACCGTGTCCCATATGGATCGAGCAAAAAGTGGCCTGCTCTAACCACACCCACAACTAGCAAGAAGCTATTGGTGAGCATCAGTTCACCACAGTGAGGGCAGTTCAAGCTGGGAGCTAATGCTAAGCCAAGGACTGAGCCAACGGTAAGCAGAAGGAAGAGGGCAGCAGAACCAAATACATGCAGCTCCCATGCAAATGACAGTGTGCGTTTTAAGTCTGCCCACACTAAAAAGCTGCCATTTGTTGCACCATATTTGTCAGCATTGTTTTGATCTTTGGAAAAAACACAGGGGCCCACACCAGTACCACAGGGGTCCTTAGGTTGGGCATGGGTTGGAGAGGCAGAATTTGACTTCAAAGATGGAACTATTCCCTGTGTGACTGACTGGTCCGTCTCTATAACTCTTCTATCATTTTCAGAGAATACAAAATGGCCATGTCCAATCAGGTGAGGAGAGGTTGTCCTTAGAAAAGGTGATATACCTGTGGAAATCAAAAGAGATACAAGGAATATTATTGAGGTAACTGGCAAAGCACAATAAAAAACAATAGGAAAGCACATAACTACATACAACACATACAACAATATACAATCCTTTTCATACCATTTTCAATAAAACGATATACAATGTATAGTTATAAATCTAAATTCCTAAATTACTTTCTTACACAGATTTAAGCATAGTTTTGCAATTCATACATTTTTACAAACTGATCTCTAATTAACATACAGTGGTGGTCAGAATTATTGGCACCCTTGGTAAATATGATCAGAGATGACTATAAAAATAAATCTGCATTGTTTATCCTTTTGATCTTTAATTCATAAAATTAGCAAAAAACTAACCTTTCATTGAAGGAAAAGAATTGAAAGTGGGGGGAAAATCACATTATGAAATAAATGTTTTTCTCCAAAACACGTTGGCCACAATTATTGGCACCCTTTTATTCAATACTTTTTGCAACCTCCTTTTGCCAAGATAATAGCTCTGAGTCTTCACCTATAATGCCTATAAAGTTTGGAGAACACCTGACAAGAGATCAGAGACCATTCCTTCATGCAGAATCTCTACAGATCCTTCTGATTCCCAGCTCCATGTTGGTGCTTCTTCTCTTCAGTTCACCCCACTAATTTTCTTTAGGGTTCAGGTCAGGGGATTGAGACAGCCATGGCAGAAGCTTCATTTTGTGCTCAGTGACACATTTTTGTGTTGGTTTTGGATTATTGTCCTGATGGAAGATCCAACCACGGCCCATTATAAGATTTCTAGCAGAAGCGGTCAGCTTTTGTTTTTTTATCTGTTGGTATTTGATAGAATCCATGATACTATGTACAACCCCAATTCCGGAAAAGTTGGGACGTTTTTTAAATTTGAATAAAATGAAACTAAAAGACTTTCAAATCACGTGACCCAATATTTTATTCACAATAGAACATAGATAACATAACAAATGTTTAAACTGAGAAATTTTACAATGTTGTGTACAAAATGAGCTCATTTCAAATTTGATGCCTGCTACAGGTCTCAAAATAGCTGGGACGGGGCATGTTTACCATGGTGTAGCATCTCCTCTTCTTTTCAAAACAGTGTGAAGACATCTGGGCATCGAGGTTATGAGTTTCTGAAGTTTTGGTGTTGGAATTTGTTCCCATTCTTGCCTGATATAGGTTTCCAGCTGCTGAAAAGGTCGTGGTCGTCTCTGGACTGCAGGCAGGCCAATTCAGCACCCGGACTCTTCTACAACGAAGCCATGCTGTTGTAATAGCTGCAGTATGTGGTTTTGCATTGACCTGCTGAAATATACAAGGCCTTCCCTGAAATAGATGTCATCTGGAAACCTTTATATACCTTTTAGCATTCATAGTGCCTTCTAAAACATGAAAGCTGCCCATACCGTATGCACTTATGCACCCCCATACCATCAGAGATGCTGGCTTTTGAACTGAACGCTGATAACACGCCGGAAGGTCTCCCTCCTCTTTAGCCCGGAGGACGCGGCGTCCGTGATTTCCAACAAGGATGTCAAATTTGGACTCGTCTGACCATAGAACACTTTTCCACTTTGAAACAGTCCATTTTAAATGAGCCTTGCCCACAGGACACAACGGCGCTTCTGGACCATGTTCACATATGGCTTCCTTTAGTTTTAGTTTTCATCTGCAGATGGCACGGCGGGTTGTGTTTACCAACAGTGGTTTCTGGAAGTATTCCTGGGCCCATTTAGTAATGTCATTGACACAATCATGCCAATGAGTGATGCAGTGTCATCTGAGGGCCCGAAGACCACGAGCATCCAATAAAGGTCTTCGGCCTTGTCCCTTACACACAGAGATTTCTCCAGTTTCTCTGAATCTTTTGATGATGTTATGCATTGTAGATGATTAGATTTGCAAAGCCTTTGCAATTTGACGTTGAGGAACATTGTTTTCCACGGTCTTTTTACGCACTCTTTCACAGATTGGTGAGCCTATGCCCATCTTTACTTCTGAGAGACTCTGCCTCTCTAAGACATCCCTTTTATAGCTAATCATGTTACAGACCTGATATCAATTAACTTGCTTAGTTGCTAGATGTTCTCCCAGCTGAATCTTATCAAAATTTCTTGCTTTTTCTGCCATTTGTTGCCCCCGTGCCAACTTTTTTGAGACCTGTAGCAGTCATTAAATTTGAAATGAGCTCATTTAGTGGATAAAAGTGTAAAATTTCTCAGTTTAAACATTTGTTATGTTATCTTTGTTCTATTGTGAATAAAATATTGGCTCATGTGATTTGAAAGTCTTTTAGTTTTCATTTTATTCAAATTTAAGTCAAGTCAAGTCCGTCAAAACCGTGGGCATGGGGTACTTTTTATCCATGTGTGCACCAAACCCATCTGGTGGGTTTGCTGCCAAAAAGCTCTTTTTTTAGTTTCCTCTGACCATAGAAGCCGGTCCCGTTTGAAGTTCCAGTCATGTCTGACAACTGAATATGCTGGAGATTGTTTCTAGATGAGAACAGAGGATTTTTCCTAAAACCCTCCCGAACAAATTGTGGGGATGTAGGTGCTGTTTGATATTTTTTTTAGGCTTTCTGAGAGTCAAGATTCAACTAATCTCTGCAATTCTCCGGCTGTGATCCTTGGAGAGTCTTTGGCCACTCAAACTTTCCTCCTCACCGCGCATTAGGACGATTTAGACACACGTCCTCTTCCAGGCAGATTTGTAACATCTTTACTTGATTGGAACTTCTTAATTATTGCCCTGATCCCTGAAATGGGGATTTTCAATGCTTTAGCTATTTTCTTACAGCCACTTTCTATTTTGTGAAGCTCAACAATCTTTTGCTGCACATCAGAACTATATTCTTTGGTTTTACTCATTGTGATGAATGATTAAGGAAATTTGGCTTTTGTGTTTCCTCATGTTTTTACTCCTGTTGAACAGGAAGTCATGGCTGGACAATTTCATGTTCATGATCACCCTGGTGTGCTAAAAAAAAAAAAATGTAAATATGAATGGGAATATACTTCAGAGATATTTACTCATAAAAAATTCTAGGGGTGCCAATAATTGTGGCCAACATGTTTTGGAGAAAAACATTTATTTCATAATGTGATTTTCCCCCACTTTCAATTCTTTTCCTTCAATGAAAGGTTAGATTTTTGCTAATTTTATTAATTAAAGATCAAAAGGATAAACAATGCGGATTTATTTTTATAGTCATCTTTGATCATATTTACCAAGGGTGCCAATAATTCTGACCACCACTGTATATTGGAAAATAGAATGCTCATAAACATAAGGTTGGAATACACTAAAGAACAATATGAATAGGTTCAAACACTTCTAATCACCATTATTTACCATGGATTCACTGTAGTAACACTAACTGGCCGGTCCACATTATACAGTGGTCCAATGGCCAGTCCGCCCCTAAATTGTACCATGGTTTTGTGGCAGAAATGTAGTATATTCAAATCAAATCTTATTATATTATTAATGTAGACATGTATTAAAAGAGTAATGGAATATAATTATAGTATTTTTTGTTATTAGGCTATAGCATTTGTGCATTTGTATTTATAGTAAAAAATTTATTTAGGCTATGTTTTTCATAACAAATACCATAGAAACCATATATTTACATTTTAACATGGTAGTGAGGTGCTATATACATGCGTGGTTTTACCTATGGTTATCATGATTTAAATGTATGATACTATGGATGACCAATGGTTAATTTTAATAAAAGTAGTTTAATAAAATCTTAACTCAAAACAAAATTTTACTCTATGAGGTTGTTTCAATTTTTAAAGATGTTACTGTTTTTGTTAATGAACATAAATATACATCTGCATCCCAACTCAAGCTACTGCTACTGTAACTCAACTCAAGCTGCTGTCAAATGTGCACTTCTAAGAGACAAAATACATTATATTATTAATATTGCAGCCTGCACTGCAAACTGTGCCTGTCACAAGTGAGGCTCCCGCACTTCCTCCCCCGCACCACCGGAGGGAGCCTTCACCGGAATACTGAGACTATCATTCAAACTACATTTCCCATAGGCCCTCATTCCTGGGACTGATTGCGCACACACCTGCATCACATCACACTCACACTATTTAAGCAGCACACACACACACACACACTGCGAAGTCTTGATTTGCCCCGGTGATCATTTCTAAGCGTTTTCTGTGGATTGTTTATACTGTTGCCGATTGGACTGTTTATCTCCTGTGATTCTCTGCTGCCTGCCTTGATCCTTGCCTGGTTACTGGACTGTGTTTGTTTGCTGCCTGCCCTGATCTCTGCCTGCTTCCTGATACCGTTTGTCTGCCGCCTGCCTCGACCATTGCCTGTCCCCGTTTACGTCTCTGCCTCTGCCCTTACCTGTGTATATACTATTCTTAATAAAAGCTGCAAATGGATCCCCATTCTGTTGACCCATCATTACAGAAGACTTCGCCAACTAGCGATCCAGCAGCTATCATGCAGCTCACCACTGAGCTATCTGCCCAGGCCAACCAGCTCGCGGTTCACCACCATCAGTTGAATCGACTAACTTCACTTACCGAGGAGCTGGTAAAGACTCTACAGGGCCTTCGGTTCAGGCCTCCCGAAGTCGCCACCTCGCCGCCCGCGGCTCCCGACACCCAGGCCTTCACTCCCGCTCCTGCGGTGAATCCGCGACTCGCCTTTCCAGAAAAGTTTGATGGCGACCCAGCTAAATGTAAGGGATTTCTGCTTCAATGCTCCCTCTTTGTTAACCAACAGCCTGCTCTGTATCCCTCCGATTCCAGTCGGATATCCTTCGTTTGCTCGCTGCTGTCTGGTAAAGCGCTGGATTGGGCCACGGCAGTGTGGGGAGAGGAGGGCTCCGCGTTTCCCACATTCTCCGCATTTCTTCGAAAGTTCAAAGAGGTTTTCGAACATCCCGCGGGAGGTAAAAGCGCTGGTGATCAACTGCTGTCGCTGTGCCAGGGCAAAACCACCGCTGCTGAGTATGCTCTCACATTCCGAACTCTAGCAGCTCAAACAAACTGGGTCGACGATACATTGAAATTGCTGTTTCGCAAAGGTCTGTCCCTAGAACTACAAGCCGAACTAGCCTGCCGCGACGAGGGAAGAACGCTTAGCGAATTCATAGAACTGGCCATCCAAATTGACAATTTACTGCGCTCTCGACGTCCGATCCGAGGGGCCACTTCCCAAACCTTAACCAACCCCACTCCAGAACCCATGCAGCTCGGCTACACTCCGCTGCACCCAGAAGAAAGAGAAAGAAGAAGACAACTCCACCTGTGTCTGTACTGCGGCCAAGCCGGTCACATCAAAATCAATTGTCCCATCCGGCCAAGTCCCTCTAACCCGAAAGCGGTGAGTTTCCAGCAATCCACCAACTATTCAGCTAGCAGTTTCAAAATACCAGTTCATGTGACTGTTAACAACCAGCGCATCTCCACTCAGGCGCTCATTGACTCTGGGGCTGCAGGCAACTTTATGTCAAATACTTTCGTTCAAGAGCACAACATCACTCTAACTGCTTGTGACTCTCAATTGACAGTGGAGGCGCTAGATGGTCGGCCCATCGGAGAGGGGGAAAGTCGCTCACATTACTGCTGAGGTTGTTCTGCAAGTAGGAGTATTACATCATGAACCCATCAGATTTTACGTCATCCATTCACCCAACAACCCAGTCATCCTTGGTCTCCCGTGGCTCAGGATCCACAACCCACATATTTCCTGGAAGGAGGGACAGATTATTCAATGGGATCCATCCTGTCATGAACTTTGTCTGAAACAGGTCACCCCATTACCAGTTCAAACTGTATCAGTCCACACAGTTAACTCCGACGAGTCCCACATCCCTGTCGAGTATGCTGACCTGGCAATCGCTTTCAGTAAGAGCAAAGCCACAGAGCTACCCCCACATCGATCCAGTGACTGTGCCATTGATCTACTACCAGGTACCACGCCACCCAAGGGGAGAATATTCCCTTTATCCCAACCTGAATCTGCTGCTATGAGAAAATTCATTGAAGAGGAGCTAGCCAAAGGTTTCATCCGGCCCTCAACGTCACCAGCGGCATCAGGCTTCTTCTTTGTCAAGAAGAAGGACGGTAGCCTCAGACCCTGCATTGACTACCGCGGACTTAATGATATCACCGTTAAATTTCGTTACCCTTTGCCCCTGGTTCCAGCAGCTCTGGAGCAGTTACGGCAGGCTAAATACTTTACCAAGCTGGATCTTCGCTGTGCCTATAATCTGATACGCATCAGAGAGGGGGACGAATGGAAAACTGCCTTTTCCACCGCCACTGGCCACTACGAGACCCTTGTGATGCCGTTCGGGCTGGCCAACAGTCCCTCCGTGTTCCAGTCCTTCATCAACGATGTCTTCCGGGACATGCTCAACCGCTGGGTCGTAGTTTACATAGATGACATTCTCATCTATTCCAGCACGTTTGAGGAACACATCCAACACGTCCGGGCTGTGCTGCAACGCCTCATTCAACACCAACTCTACGCCAAGGCCGAGAAATGTGAGTTTCACCGCACATCCACGTCATTCTTGGGGTATGTTATCAGTCACGAGGGAGTGGCTATGGACGACAGCAAGGTGAGAGCAGTTCTCGAATGGCCACGACCACGAACACTGAAAGAACTGCAACGATTCCTGGGGTTCGCTAATTTCTACAGGCGGTTTATAAGGAACTTCAGTGGCATTGCAGCACCTCTAACCTCCATGACCAAACGACAATCCACCCGTCTCACCTGGTCCAATGAGGCGATACAAGCCTTCCAGGAATTAAAGGAACGTTTCACCACTGCTCCCATTCTCCGTCACCCAGACCCAGAGCTCCCCTTCATCGTAGAGGTTGACGCATCCAGCACAGGCATCGGGGCCGTACTCTCACAACGTCAAGGAAATCCAGCCAAAATGTTTCCATGTGCATTCTACTCGAGGAAGCTATCAGCAGCAGAACGAAACTATGATGTAGGCAACCGGGAGCTACTAGCCATGAAGGCAGCGTTGGAGGAGTGGCGGCACTGGCTGGAGGGAGCACAGCACCCATTCACCATACTCACCGACCACAAGAACCTTGAATATCTCCGTTCAGCCAAACGCTTAAACCCCAGACAAGCCAGGTGGGCCATGTTCTTCACCAGATTTCAGTTTACCGTGACATATCGACCAGGCTCAAGGAACCTCAAAGCCGACGCGCTGTCTCGCCAAATGGAGGAGGTAGAGAGAACAAAGAGCGAGGAAAGCATCATCCCCGACAAACTTCTGGTCGCTCCCGTACAATGGGACATCATGACAGAAATCACCGAACTCAACGCACAGACGGTACCACCCCCGGAATGCCCACCAGATCGCACGTTCGTACCAGAAGCCCTCCGCAACAAGTTACTGCATCAAGTGCATGCTCTTCCCAGTTCTGGTCACCCGGGTATCACTGCCACATTCCATCTGTTACAGAACCGGTTCTGGTGGGAAACCATGCTAGCGGAGACCACTCAATTCGTAAAGAACTGCTCAGCCTGTCAAACCTCTAAGCCATCCCGTCAAGTACCCTCCGGGTTGTTACAGCCACTGCCCATTCCTCAACGTCCCTGGTCCCACATAGCAATTGACTTCGTCACCGACCTCCCTGTGTCCCGTGGCCACACCACCATTCTTACGGTTGTGGACCGATTCTCCAAAGCCTGTCGACTCATTCCACTACCCAAACTACCATCTGCCTTCGAAACAGCAGAGACCCTCTGCAACTATGTATTCCGTTTCTACGGCTTGCCAGAGGACATTGTATCGGACAGAGGGCCACAGTTCATGTCCCGGGTCTGGGCAGCCTTCTTTGAACACTTGAATGTCAATGTCAGCCTCACATCAGGATACCACCCCGAATCCAATGGCCAAACAGAACGCATGAACCAAGAGCTCACCAGATTCCTACGCACAAAACTCTCTCCAGAAAACCTCCACCGGCGTGACTCCCTTCAAATGTGTACTTGGCTACCAGCCACCACTTTTCCCTTGGTCCGGCGTACCCACCAATCTACCATCCGTGACAGAGTGGCTGCAACGCAGTGAGGAAACCTGGGACCTCGCCCATCACCATCTGCAGCGCGCCGTGAGAAGGCAGGAGGTACAGGCTAATCGTCACCGGCGTCCCAGTCCAGAGTACACCGTGGGCCAATGGGTCTGGCTATCCACACGAGATCTCCGCCTCCGACTTCCATGCAGAAAGCTCAGTCCCAGGTTTGTAGGGCCTTTTCAAATTATTAAACAAATTACACCCGTGTCATTCCGATTAGACCTACCTGCTAACTACCGTGTTTCTCCCACTTTCCATGTGTCGTTGCTGAAACCCTCTGGTGGTCCGAGGGGGGAGTCGGAGGGAGCCGAGGCCCGCAACCCCCCACCCATGCTGATCGAAGGCGAGGAGGCTTACCAAGTTCGAGAACTACTCGATTCCAGGCGCCGGGGTGGGAGACTTCAGTACCTGGTCGACTGGGAGGGGTACGGCCCGGAGGAGCGATCCTGGGTCGATGTGGATGATATCCTGGACCCCTCACTCACAGAAGAGTTTCACAGGACGCATCCGGAGAGACCGGCCCCTCGACCACGTGGTAGACCCCGGCGTCGTCCGCCTCCTCGCGTCTGGAGCCGCTCGCAGGGGGGGGGCTCTGTCACAAGTGAGGCTCCCGCACTTCCTCCCCCGCACCACCGGAGGGAGCCTTCACCGGAATACTGAGACTATCATTCAAACTACATTTCCCATAGGCCCTCATTCCTGGGACTGATTGCGCACACACCTGCATCACATCACACTCACACTATTTAAGCAGCACACACACACACACACACTGCGAAGTCTTGATTTGCCCCGGTGATCATTTCTAAGCGTTTTCTGTGGATTGTTTATACTGTTGCTGATTGGACTGTTTATCTCCTGTGATTCTCTGCTGCCTGCCTTGATCCTTGCCTGGTTACTGGACTGTGTTTGTTTGCTGCCTGCCCTGATCTCTGCCTGCTTCCTGATACCGTTTGTCTGCCGCCTGCCTCGACCATTGCCTGTCCCCGTTTACGTCTCTGCCTCTGCCCTTACCTGTGTATATACTATTCTTAATAAAAGCTGCAAATGGATCCCCATTCTGTTGACCCATCATTACAGTGCCTAAGATATACAAAGTCAGGAAACACAAACTATCAAACTATCAAAAATTAAGAAATTAGTTTTTCTATTAAGACATTTCTTTTGTTAAAGAAAAAAGTCTGAAAAATAATTTTACTTAAGTTAATTCATGCATATTTTTATGTAGAAAAATATTTCATCCTTATAAATGTTTTGAATATTCTTCCTCAGATTTGAGAAATGTTCACCTGTTTGGCAAGTTTTTGTCATGTTCCAACAATAAAGAGCACTTTAAAACCACAAGTAACAGCATTAAGTCAAAACTGACCCTGTTTATTTTCTTAATGCGTGTTACTGGTCTTATTGTGAATAATTCATACAGGCATACTTTTTCCTAACATTTTCATAACATTCATAACAGGTCAAAAAAACCTTGTAATCTTTAATCAAAATGTCACAACTTACTCGTCCTGTGATATAACTAAATCGTCTCCTTTGTCCTGCCCTATATTTTTGTCTTGTTCAATAAGCCATTTCACGTGCTAGGTCACAATACTGTAGTGTCATGAGTGGATGCTGTAGGAATTGCACAACGGAGGGTATAAGGAATAATCCATGAAACTCAGGGGAAGTATAAACAATCATGCAAACTGAAACCAACAAAGGACTGAACAAAACAAGGGACTGAACCAACAAGGGACTGAACAAAACAGTGAGTTTAAATACAAGAAAAACATAATGACTGACAGGTGATAATTATATATAACCATTAGGGCTGTGAATCTTTGGGTAGACAGCGAATCGATTCACGATTCATAGGTGTTTGATTCGATTCTGCAATTTTATATGCATTCATAGGGTTATTGAAATGCTTCCTTCAATTTCTTAGGGTGCAAATTACTCAGCGACCTTCAGGGGGGTCAGAGAGTGGGGCAAAAAAAAAAAAAAAAAAAAAACCTTTTCTCCATTGCTAATTTTAGTTCATGTTAGTTCTTAATGATGCTACATAACTTTATTTTAATAGCCTATAAAAATTGGCATTTGTAGAAATTTACATAAGTCAAAATTTTAAAAGGCTTTAAAAGTATTGTTAGTTCATGTGAACTATAGTGTAGGAAAGTGTTAATGGCTACACAACCTTATTAAAGTTACTTATCCTTACATGGAGAGACTACCCTATCATGCACTTTCCCAACTAATCCTAAACTAAATTTTCTTCATGGAATAATAAGAAAAGCCCTCTTTGTTCTTTTTATACGGAACATTTTCCTTATGATGATTCTGAAAGAAAATGCGCTGGGTGTCTACAGTTATGAATGCAACTTTAATGCACATCTGACTGATAGATAAACCACGCGCTCTTATTTCAGTGTTGTTAAGGTTATAGTTATTTCAGCAGTTTCCTTCGTACATTCAGTTTAACGACATTAATTTAAATTTCATTTATCATTCATTGGAACTGTGCATACTTATTTTAGACACTTACATTATGTGTTTGCTTCATCCATGCAATAAATGTGCGCCCTTGAATAAGCAGAGTTTTAACGTTAGGCTGCTTCAACTACGGACACAGCACGAGTGCAATCCAGGGAACGGCGGTAAAGAGTGCAGTGCACATCTGTGAAGGAGAGCTGAGAGAGCGCGAATGACGGCGCACAACGTCTCCATTAATTTGCGCATGTAGTAATTTAATGTTTATATATTTTAAAGCACTGAATCGCTATCGAATCACGATTAATCCGATTCTTAGCATTTTACATCGATTATTGACCGAAATTAACGATTCACGATTAAAAAAAACATGCAAAACGATGCATCGAGAAAACGAGTGAATCGTTACACCACTAATAACCATAGAAACAAACAAGGAGATATTCAGTAACCAAGAAAACCAAAACTGGAGCAGAGTAACAGGAACTAAACAAAACAGAATATAAAAGTCCATAACCGTGACAGTACTCCCCCCTCCCAGAAGACACATCTTCGCGCAGTAACAAGTGCACCTGAGGAGGGAGGAAGAGGGCTTTGGAGGAGGGTGCGGAACTTGTGATGGGCAGGGAAGAGGAAGAATCGATGGAGACAGACATCATAGTGGAGCTGGCAGTGGAAGGAACCAGGTTGGAGCTTTGGCAGAATGCCCAGGCAGAACCCGGAGAGCAACTGACGGAGGTGGAACCAGGGTGTGTGAAGTATCTGGCGGAGCAGAGAGGCCGACAGACCAGTTCGACATCCATGGCCCGGAAGCCTAAGGTGGAGCTGCTGGCTCAGGACCAAGGTCGAGACGTGGGCTCGGCAGTCTGGAGTGATGATGGAGGGAGTGAGAATGAAGGGGAAGCCAGAGGGAAGGAAAAGCCCGGTGGAGCTGAAGGGGTGGAGGATTGAGGCATAGCCGGATACATGGATGTCTGTGGCAGAGGCAGAGTGACAACTGACTAAGGCTGAGCTGGAGGGACGAGGGAGACAGGGAGTCCTACAGGGAGTCCTACAGCTGAAGAACCACGATGAAGACAAGGGCGCACAGAGCCAGTGCGGACCCAACGGGCTGACAGGCAGAGGACTCAGCATTATGCCAAGCTGGTGGAGGGGCAGAGCCAAGGAACTGGACCACGATCCTAAGGATCCAGGGGACTGGACGTAACCAGTGTAGGAATTGAGGGTGAACCAGACAAATGAATCTTCCAAATGATTCGTTCAAACATAATTCCATACAAGACTCATCTCAACACTCCAGATCCCAAATCAACATGCGGGACCCAAAATCAGAGAATCTGTCATTTGTGCTTCCATTCAGTCTACAAAACCCCCAGCTAAGTACTTTATGGCCTTGCAAGCTTGTAAAAGTTGAGCCTAGCTGAGGAAGGAGATGTCAACCTTAAGCAGTTTGTAAAAGATGGATTAGTTTGAAGAGGGCACAGCGTGATCCCCACCAAGATAACAGCAGAGATTGTTTGATCTCCGAAATGTAGATACAAAACAGGCCTTATTTTTCTGAGTGACCTCTGAGTGAACCAGAGTTATATACCACAAAAAACCCCACAAAGACTCTTTTATATAAAACAATTCTAAACGAACTTGTAATCAAACATCATTCAACAGCATAATTCTATATTATGTCTAAAACCTATACTTGTGACTATTATGCTCAGATCACTGATGAATTACAATTCATGTAATTGTTATAACTTTTGAATGGTTGATTGAAAGTGTGCCTTGTTTGGTATGAGTGTAAATATCTGTTCATAATTTAAATTTTGGCTTGAATGAAATCTGTGTCAAATGTATCGTATTCTTTTATAGAAATCATGTCTAAACTGTACTCTCCGCACTCTCTGCTAATAGCAGGAAAGTTAAGAGACCACAGATAACATTTAATATATGATCAGGGGAGGAGAAAAGCCACCTCTGAATCAAAGACGATACCTGATTGGTCAGAACTCCTCAAAGAGGTTGGACCAACACCTCAGTTTAAATATTCAGTACATGAAGACAATTCGGTAGATCAAGAAGACAGAACAGACGATGAAGACAAGACAAAGGCAGATCAAGATCAGATGAAAATAAGAACAAACAACTTCATTCAAGCCATCCAACTACTCTCGTCTCACTCACTTACTTTCCTTTCTTTTACTTAGTTTCCTTTCTTTTCCGTTGAGAGTCTCGCTTCTAAGTTAAGTTTTGCCACAAAGTTTAATCAACGACTCTACAGTCTTTGCCCACCTTAAAACTACAAACTTCAGCCACGAGGGCACTCCTCCGCCAGCACACCAGAACATGATTGGCTTCCCACGACATCAATCCGGACACGAAAAGACCTGCAGCAAATCAAAAGAAACTGGGGAACACCTTTCTCCAAGCCAAGGACACCAACAAAGGAATCCCCATTTAAAGACACAAACGCAAGTACCTCCAGATTCTAGCTGAACTGGTGCATTGATATAAAGTCTAATAACCCCGCCCTAAGAAGCGATAGAAGGGTTAAATTAATGATTGATGGTTCGTTCAGATCAGGTCTTATGAAGTGCATATATTGCTAGGAACTTGATTTCATCATTTCACTCTCTTAAAACTCATTCTTTCCTCACTTCCTTTCTTTCTGATAATAATCAATAAAGTCTCATTTATATTTTTAAAAAGATAAGTGTCTTGTGTTATGTGCTTACGAATTTAATGTCTTAAACTGCCGATCTATGATACCTTGCTAATAAATAGTGTTTTCACGATATTCACGATATTCCTATCCATTACAGAGCTTATAGTTACAGCCCGTGTAAATGAACGCTCAACAAATCAGTTGCTCTGTCATAAAATAAGTGACTCTTTTAAAATTCCCTATAAATTAATTAATAATTTCTTTTGAGCTCCTCTGCTACACCAGCAAAGGAGATGGTGCCAGGAAGTCGGGCAAGAATATCTGAGGAGGAAAATTTCCAGATGGGACTGGAGCATCCAGACAGCTGGATGGGACCAGCAGAGAAGGCAAAGATTCGAGAGTGGGGACTCGGGAGGGAACTGGATCCGCAGACCACAGATCTATTAGGCAGAGGTCTGCTTCTGGCTCTGGGATGGACTAGGCAGCTTGCATTGACTCTAGGACAACCCTATAGGAACACGAGGCCTATCACAGCATCCACATATATAAAGTCAACAGTATTATCAGCAGCTTATTGCATTGCCCAGGAGCTAATTAGATCGCGCTGCTCAGGAGCTTATTAAACCACGCTGCTCAGGAGCTAATTAAACGGCGAATTCGGCAGGCAAAACTGCACGTAGTACACAATGCCATGACGTTCTACACAATGACATGACGTACTATGCGTTGTACGTCATGGCATAGTGTAGAACGTCATGGCATTGTGTACTATGTCGCAGAAGTTAATGCTTTTTGGACATACATCGAATGTGTATGGCTGTCGCGCCGGAAGCTCGTTATTTTAAATAAGGATACTTACACAAATGCATCTATTCGCTTCAGAAGGCCTTTATTAACCCCCTGGAGTCGTATGGATTAGTTTTTTAATGGATGAATGCATTTTTTTCTGTCTTCAGAATTTGGGCTACCATTCACAACCATTATAAACCTTGGAGGACTAAGGATATTTTTAAATATATCTCTGATTGTGTTCGTCTGAAAGAAGATACACCTAGGATGACTTGAGGGTAAGTAAATCATGGAATAATTTTCTTTTTTGGGTGAACTATCGCTTTAAGGGTATCCGTGCTGCTTAGGCTTATCTAGTTGTTTTCAATTAAATGCTTGTGCTATGCGATCATTTGGGCAATGTGCGTTACTTATCTATTGTTTTTGGCAACATGCTTGTCGCTGCAAGTTGCAGTTGTATGGAGCCTATACGGCACAGATTCGATCAGCTTTGTGGTGATGGACGGAATGACGATTCATGGTGCAGGCAAATCGGGTCTGCTGTGGGGCAGCTCTAAAAAGATGACGAGTTTATATGCTAATGTCACAACAGGTAGTCGGAGCTATTGCTGCAAGGGTGTATGCTTCTCCGGCCGGACTACCGCTGGTTTTGATACTAGTTCTGTGATTTTACAAAATGCTTGTTGTATCAGATTTTGCTGCTGCTAGTTGGAACTGTTGCTGCAGGGTGTATGCTTCCCCAACCAGACTACTACTAGTTTAATACTAGTTCTGTGATTATACAACATGCTTGTTGTATCAGATTTTGTTTCCGCTAGGGGTATAAGCAGTGTTGGGTAAGTTACTTAAAAAAAGTTATTAATTACTAATTACTAATTAAATCATCAATGTTGTATTTAAAATACTTTTCTAATTACTATGTCTGAAAAGTCATTTAATTACTCAATAAGTAACTTATTACTAATTACTTCTTAAAATCCCTATAAACCTTGACAATAGATAGGAAACTCTTTTAATAATTTAGTCAAACATGGAATAGTTTAGCCTTTTATAGCTTTTTAAAACATTTTAACTTTATTAAAACATATACTATAATACTTTTATTTACTTTATAATACTTAAAAATTTTTTAGTAACAAATAGGGATGTCACTATACCAAAAATCTAGTAGTCGGTACCGATACCACCAAAAGTGCACAATACTCGATATCAAAGTTGATACCACGGTAAAAATATATAAAAATACAAATAAAACAATGCTATATTTTTTTTTCCAGGTAGGTCTAATAGTAGTAAGTAAAAATACCACAGAAATTGAATGATCAAATATAAAATAACTCTGCATAGTCATAACTTTATCAATTAAATATAGATTAATCCTTATTAAAGCTTTTCTTTTGTTGTTTGATTATCATTTATAATACAGACAGCCAATAGTAGACAGTAGCATGTTTTAAAGACTGCTGTCACTAAGACCTAATGGACGGAGACAATATGCTGTTACACATGCTGTTCACATTCACATAACCAAGACGGGCATTTTGACATAACTGTGTGTGTATTTGAACGTTTATGTGTAATAAACAGCGAAAATTTGACACTCGCGAGAGGCGGCTATGTGTGTGCGCTTTGGCTGAGAGCGCACTGACTGAAGACCATCTCTCAGAGAGTGCGCACAGTTTTTTCTCTCTAGGACATAGCTTACATTTTACCTTAATGTTCTTGCCTACCTGTGTCAAAAAAGTGTATTGGAAAAGTAATTGGAAAGTAATTGGAATTGGAATATTTCTATTCTGCAAAACAGCCACTCGCTTCTGCCGACATCTTCAGACAGCGACTACGCAGCCAACTGGTGCAAACTCACACGCAACTGCACTACGGCTAACGATTTTAAAGAGGCAGTGTTCACTTTTACCTTTAGACGACAAATTTAGATTTTAAATTCAGTATTGATTTAAACAGAACTGTTGAACTAATTTACAGTATGTAACGCAAGTACATTATAAGTAACTGTAATTAAATTACCTAAAAATGAACAGTAATCCCTTACTTTTTCAGTGGATAAGTAATTTAATTACAGTAACACTGGGTGTAAGCTTCCCCCAATAGATCCCATACAATTATTTTAAATATGGTTAAAGCAACACGCTCGTTGCAAATATGTCCTTGCTTGCTTTAGAAGATTGGATCTAAAGTGCTCAACATTTGCCGCTAGCATCAGGATGTTATTAACAATTCTATCAGAGAGAAAAAAATCAGATTTTCGCTGTCAGTTTGTGTTTAGGGGATATCAGCTTATGGTTTTGTTTTGGGGGATAATCGCTATAGTGGTCCTGACAGAAATCAAGTGTAGCATTAGTTCTGGCAGGCAACGTCAGTCAAGGTTGCATCAGCTGAATCCCTCCTCAATTCCTAGCTCCTCCTCTCATCCGGTCAGGACTTGGCTTCTGATTCCCCTTCAACTCAGACTAATTCTTGAATTATGTTATACACTAAATTATTGAACATCTTATCTTCGTTGGTTCGCTGGAGGTCTTTTTGCACCTGGAGTGACATCTTGGGCAGCCAATCAGTTGGTATGTTGGTGGATGAATGGAGTGGAGTCTCGTGGCTGAAGTTTAAGGCAAGCAAAGACTATGGAGTCGTGGACTGTGGCTTTGAGGCAAAAACTTGACTTAGAAAATGAGAATCTCAACAGAACAGAAAAGAAACCAAGTAAAAAAGAAAAGTAAAACAAGTGAGATGAGTAGTTAGGTGGCTTACATGACGCTGTTTGGTCTTCATAACCTATTCAAAACCCAACCTCTGTCATAACCCATTTTACCAGTCTTAACCCGTAGTCTTAACCTAATGCTTTGTTTAAACTCAGATGTTTATCCAACCCTTGGAGGATTTTTAGTTCGGGCGTAGCTGTTTCTCCTCCTCACATAAATTACAGTTGTCTCTTATTAGTCACATGGTCTCTAATTCTCTAATTTTCATTTTGTGATGATCTGATCAATTTTGATAGTCTGTGGGTTTTACACAGGATTTCAGTCCTGCATTCAAGAGTGATTTTCCTTGTGAGACTCAAGCCATCTCCAAACCCATTAGTCTTGGTTAAACTGCCTAACAGCTGACAGTGCTCTTCCTTTAGTTGGGATTACTTAGCTGTGGAGGAGTAAGTTTTCAGACTTAATGGCACCCGAAATGAGAGGATCTTCTGATTTTATAGTTTACTCTGATTGCTTCTTGGTCAGTTTGAATAAATCATTGCTATCTGATTTGTTCTCAGTTCCTACTATATCAACAGGTAAGTTTGCAGTTTTCAAACAGTCTTACAACACGATGATATACACAAGAGGCGATCTACGATCACTATAGAATTTTACAGGATAATCTCTTTAGAATAACAGGAACAAAAATAGGTCTTCACAAGAGATAATCTTAGAAACAGGAAACATAAATACTTCAGCCAGAATGGCTATAGTCCAATATTTTTAAAAGGGGGGGTATAATGCTATCTCATGCATTCTGACTTATTTACACTGTTAAAGAGTTGGATTATCATGCTAAACATGGCCAAAGTTTCAAAACACGAGTTGGACGTATGACAGAGTATTTCTGTGCCAAAAATACTCCTCCAAATCCTCACGAATTTCGGGGGGGGGGGGGGGGGGGGGGTTTCGAGCATGGGCCTGAGTGACGTAAACGGGGGCGGAATTCCTTGTACGGGCACTTCTTCCGGAAGGGCACGCACGCACACGTCGACCAGAGAGAGAGCAAGAGCACGCCCATCAACGCGCGTTCGGCTTTACGGAAGTCGTCGGCAGTGCTGCACAGGTCACAGGACTTCACAAAATCAACAATGTTACCAAAGAAGTGTGTTTTTGGTTGTGAGGGAAAGATAGCCTTGCTTCCCAAAGAACCCAGCGTTAAGTGGAGCTAAGAGTTTTGTTTTCACGCATTACATTGATGTACTTTCGATATTTGTCATTAAAATAACCATAGAAACTGATAGTTGCAATCGCGTTTTTTATTGGTTAAAATGAATGGAGAATATCTCGTGATTTTCCGTGGCTGTTCGAGCCCTCGGGATCGGCGCTTATGGTTTCATAAACAAAGCTCAGTTCTATGCTGGATTTACAGATCGTTTGAAACTGAAAGATGGAGCGGTCACTGCGGTAATGATCCCGGTTATGAGTCGGAACCGCAGGTGGTGAGTAAAACTGCTTCAAATGTCTGTTTTGTTGGCAATAGGCGCCTAAGTGCATATAATGTAAACAATACGAACGTAGTGAATTTATAAATTCATTATTCATCATTTACTATACGCTATATTTAATATAGTGATTCAAAAGTTATCCATGGATAACGCGATGGTGTATTGCGTGTGTTTAAATATATTTGTTTAACAGACCATTGATAGCTTGCAGCCGATCTCTACGCAAAAGCTGCACGTGCTTGTGACAGCTCGTCGCTCTATCTCCGCTCACAACGACACACCTCCAGGCACTCGGCTGTTTTTGGAAAGACTCGGTACAGCGTATGTATCTTTTATAAATATGATAAAACTAAAGACTTTTCGGCGATATGAAGGATGCTATACTATTCTATAGGTACTTAAGATTAACATGAGATTGGCAGAAACTGTGTGTGATTGATTTGCATTGCAGTGAGTGAAATTGATTTGCAATTTCTGGAATAAATACTTTGAATGTTGCGATCCTATCGGGCTTATGATAGCTACCTGAATCGTAACAAAGCACTGTTTGCCAGAGGAGAACTGGCCCCCCGACTAAGCCTGGTTTCTCCATTTTAACACCTATTTGCCACCTGTTTGCCACCTGATGTCACCTGTTGGAGTTTGGGTTCCTTGCCGCTGTCGCCTTTGGCTTGCTTAGTTGGGGACACTTGACATTTGATATTCAACAGTGCTTTGCATCTGCCTACATTGACAGCATTTTCTTTAAGAGCTGCTGTGCAGCCAAAATTATATACCATTTATCACTGTAAAGCTGCTTTGACACAATCTGCATTGTAAAAAGCGCTATATAAATAAAGGTGACTTGACTTGACTTGAAATAAGTATTTGATCCCCTACCAACCAGCAAAAATTCTGGCTCCCACAGATTGGTTATGTGCCCAAGTGGAACACAGATTAGTCCTGTCACTTTAAGAAAGTACTCCTAATGTCATCTTGTTATGAGTATAAAAGAAACCAGTCCACAGAATCTGTATCTTCCATTCCAACCTCCACCACCATGGGCAAGACCAAAGAGCTGTTAAAGGACGTCAGGAACAAGACTGTAGACCTTCACAAGGCTGGAATGGGTTACAAGACCATCAGCAAGAAGCTTGGTGAGAAGGAGACAACTGTTGGTGCGATTATTCAGAAATGGAAGAAATACAAAATAACCATCAATCGCCCTCTGTCAAGTCAAGTCACCTTTATTTATATAGCGCTTTTACAATGTAGATTGTGTCAAAGCAGCTTTACATTGATAACTGGTACATTATTTGGCTGCACAGCAGCTCTTAAAAGAATAGTGTCAATGCAGGCAGATCAAAGCACTGTTGAATATCAAATGTCAAGTCAAATGTCAAGTGTCCCCAACTAAGCAAGCCAAAGGCGACAGCGGCAAGGAACCCAAACTCCATCAGGTGACATCAGGTGGCAGACAAGTGGCAAATAGGTGTTTAAATGGAGAAAAAAACCTTGGGAGAAACCAGGCTTAGTCGGGGGGCCAGTTCTCCTCTGGCCAACAGTGCTTTGTTACGATTCAGGTAGCTATCATAAGTCCGACAGGATCGCAACATTCAAAGTATTTATTCCAGTTCCATCCAATTAAGGATCGTATTCATCACGGCGGTATGGACGGTTGTTGAGGAACTGTGTCGTGGCTGTCGTGTCGATGAGGCCCTCAGAGTGGATGATCTAGTTGACTCAATCTCTGCTGATACTTCAGGGCTGCGCTGTGGTCGTGTCAAGGTGCAGGTCCTTGGTCTCACCTGGATACGGCCCGGATCCGGTTGACTACGGTAAACCTCGGGATAACCAGAAAGACTAATATTAGCGTAGATGCCATTCTTCTTCTGATGTAACGAGTACATCAGGCGTTATAGGAAGTGTTCCCGGTTCCGGCTGACCTAATTTATGCAGCCTAATAATCCTTTAACAGATTTGAAAATATAAATTGGTAATGTGTTATGTGTATGCCAGGTTAAAGAAATGCGTTTTTAGTCTAGATTTAAACTGACAGAGTGTGTCTGCTTCCCGAACAATGCTAGGAAGATTGTTCCAGAGTTTAGGTGCCAAATAGGAGAAGGATCTACCGCCTGCGGTTGATTTTGATATTCTAGGTATTATCAGCTGGCCTGAATTCTGAGATCGCAATAGACGTGAAGGACTATAATGAATTAGGAGCTCGCTCAGGTACTGGGGAGCTAAACCATTTAGTGCTTTGTAAGTAGTTAGCAAGATTTTAAAATCTATACGATGTTTAACAGGAAGCCAATGCAGTGTTGACAGAACTGGGCTAATATGGTCATACTTCCTGGTTCTAGTAAGAACTCTAGCTGCTGCATTTTGTACGAGCTGTAGTTCATTTATCAGGCGAGCAGAACAACCACCCAGTAGAGCGTTACAGTAATCTAGCCTTGAGGTCATGAACGCATGAACTAACTGTTCTGCATTTTTCATTGAGAGCATATGTCGTAGTTTAGATATATTTTTAAGATGGAAGAATGCGGTTTTACAGATGCTAGTAACATGGCCTTCAAATGAAAGATTGGTATCAAAGAGCACACCCAGGTTCCTAAGTGACGACGAAGACTTAACAGAGCAGCCATCAAGTGTTAGACAGTATTCTAGGTTATTACGTGAAGAAGTTTTTGGTCCAAAAATTAGAATCTCTGTTTTTTCTGAATGGAAATTACTGGTCATCCAATTTTTTATATCAGCTATGCATTCTGTTAATTTTGTGAATTGGTAAGTTTTGTCAGGGCGTGAAGAAATATAGAGCTGAGTATCATCAGCGTAACAGTGAAAACTAACGCCATGCTTCCTAATGATATCTCCCAAGGGTAGCATGTACAGAGTGAACAGCAACGGTCCTAGTACTGAGCCTTGCGGTATTCCATATTGAACTTGTGATCGATATGACATCTCTTCGTTTACTACTACAAACTGATAACGGTCAGATAAGTATGATTTGAATAATAAAGTTTAATAATAGCCAGCTTAAAAGTTTTTGGTACGTGTCCTAGTGATAAAGATGAATTGACGATATTAAGAAGAGGATCTATAACCTCTGGAAGCATTTCTTTCAATAGCTTAGTCGGTATAGGGTCTAACATACATGTTGTTGATTTTGGTGATTTAACAAGTTTAGACAATTCTTCCTCTCCTAAAGCAGTAAATGAACTGAATTTTTCCTCAGGGACACTACAATGCACTATCTGACGCGATACTGTAATAGACGGTTGCATGGTTATAATTTTTTCTCTAATATTATCAATCTTGCAAGTAAAGAAGTTCATAAAGTCATTACTGCTGTGCTCTTTGGAAACATCAGAAGTTGAAGCTTTATTTCTTGTTAATTTAGCCACTGTATCAAATAAATACCTAGGGTTGTGTTTATTTTCTTCTAAAAGTTTTGAAAAATAAGCAGATCTAGCAGATTTTAAGGCCTTTCTGTACTCAATCATTCTCTCTCTCCACGAAATGCGAAATACTTCTAGTTTTGTTTTCTTCCAGCTGCGCTCCATTTTTCTGGCTGCTAACTTTAGGGCCCGAGTGTGCTCATTGTACCATGGCATTGGATTAATTTCCTTAATCTTTTTTAAGCGCAAAGAAGCAACTGAGTCTAATGTGCTGGAAAATGTGCTGGAAAAGAGTCTAATGTGCTGGTGCTCCATGCAAGATCTCGCCTTATGAGGAAAGGATGGTCATGAGAAAGGTGAGAGATCAGCCCAGAACTTCACAGGAGGAGCTTGTTAACGATTTCAAGGCAGTTAGGACCACAGTCACCACGCAAACCATTGGTAACACACTACGTTGCAATGGATTGAAATCCTGCAGTGCCCGCAAGGTCCCCCTGCTCAAGAAGGCACATGGACAAGCCCGTCTGAACATCTAAATGATTCAGAGAAGGCTTGGGAGAAAGTGCTATGGTCACATGAGACCAAAATTGAGCTCTTTGACATCAACTCGACTCGCTGTGTTTGGATGGAGAGAAATGCTGACTATGACCCCAAGAACACCATCCCTACAGTCAAGCATGGAGGTGGAAACATGCTTTGGGGCTGTTTCTCTGCTAAGGGTACAGAATGACTTCACCGCATTGAGGGGCCGATGGGCCGGGCCATGTACTGTAAAATTCTGGATGAGAACCTCCTTCCCTCAGCCAGAACAATAGGTCATGGGTGGGTCTTCCAGCATGACAATGACCCAAAATATACCACCAAAGCAACAAAGGAGTGACTCAAGAAGAAGCACATTAAGGTCATGGAATGGCCTAGCCAGTCTCCAGACCTTAATTCTATAGAAAATCTGTGGAGGGAGCTGAAACTTCGAGTTGCCAAATGACAGCCAAGAAACCTTAAGGATTTAGAGAGGATCTGTAAAGAGGAGTGGACCAAAATCCCTCCTGTGATTTGTGTGCAAACCTGGTGACTAACTACAAGAAATGTCTTACCTCTGTGCTTGCCAACAAGAGTTTCTCCACCAAGTTTTGCTTGGGGATCAAATACTTATTTCACTCACTGAAATGCAAATCAATTTATAACATTTGTACAGTGTTTTTTTTTTTTAATGGATTTTTTGCTTGATATTCTGTCTATCCGTCAAAATAAACCTACCATAAAAATTATAGACCCTTCATTTCTTTGTAAGTGGTCAAACTTACAAAATCAGCAGGGGATCAAATAATTATTTTCCCCACTATATATA
This sequence comes from Ctenopharyngodon idella, assembly GCF_019924925.1. NCBI lineage: Eukaryota > Metazoa > Chordata > Actinopteri > Cypriniformes > Xenocyprididae > Ctenopharyngodon > Ctenopharyngodon idella. The sequence goes on from NC_067227.1 coordinate 6,122,927, forward strand.
CTTTTCAAAAGTCACTTTATGATGTTTTATTAACAAAGTTCGGGAGGAACACATTCAAATGATCTAACTAATAATCACATCACTCCAACCAGCAGTCATCAATCAGCAATCAACATGTCTACCCAATCAGCATGAGTGGAGACCTATATATATATATATATATATATATATATATATATATATATATATATATATACACACAGTTGACTCACCTATGTTTTTTGACAGTTTTCAGCATCCCTCCACCACCCTGTCTCCTCACACTCACCTGGTTACTTTCCTAAACCCAAAATACAGGGGAAGTACTCTGGGTTTGGGCCAAATACCAAGCTCGGAGCCCTCTCCTCGGACAGCACACCAAATACGCATACTATTACTATCTGATATGCATACTATTAACTATCTGATTATTTGTAAGTGTGAACTCATGAAACTTCCCTTCGAGAGAGATCTTTGTAACACAGGTGAGTACCGACAATGGTAAGTATATTCCACATAAAGTTCCCTGAGCTGGAGCAATGAGCAAATCCGAGAACAACAGGTCAGTATTAGTTACAGTAGGTCCTTTTACTTGAGACACAGTGCAAATGGTGAGTCCTAGGAACCTGAACGAAAGCCAGACATCGATTGAATGCAGATCTGAGGTTTAAGTAGGAGTCCAAACGCTACCGTGAAGGGCAACAGGTGTCTCATTAGAACTCTGGTGAGCATATGCAGGTGAATGACTGTGATGGAGAGCCTGGTGCACTCGTGAAAGTACCGTCCATGGACCGCTCCTGTGGGCCAGCGATCCCGACATCCGGATCTGCCTCTACTTTGGGGTGCTGGGCGATTAGGATGTGTAGCACAGTGTTGCCAGATTGGAAATATCCAAGTATCGTACCAGAAGCTTAAAATTAATGTATTTGGAAGAAAATTATTGTACAAGAGTCAAACGTACAGAATACAGCTATTTATCTAGACCAGGGGTTCCCAACCACATTCCTGGAGGCCCCCCAACACTGCATGTTTTCCATGTCTCCTTAATCAAACACTCCTGATTCAGATCATCAGCTCATTAGTAGAGACTCCAAGACCCGAAATGGGTGTGTCAGACAGAAGGAGATATACAAAATATGCAGTGTTGGGGGGCATCCAGGAACATGGTTGGGAACCACTGGTCTAGACCAACAACTTTTTGACACGACCTACAAATTACGACAATAGATAAATAAGGCGTACCTTAGTGGGAAGGTCCAAACTCCACCTCTGAGTCGCTGTCATCAGAAGCCTGCGTGTTGCCAGATGCTGAGGGGGTCCTTTTGCTGTACAGATTTGATGCCGTCATGGACTGTAACATAGTGCTCGTTGGCTTAAAAGCAGGGCACCCTCCCGCATTCTTAACACACACTGAGGTGTGCACGAGCCCATTTAGAGAGTCTGTAATAAGTCAATTTCGTGGCTTTGTTTTGATGAGGTTGACTTTAGAAAAAACATGTTCACATGATGCATTTGAATGGGGAAACACGAGAACATCAAGAGCAAACTTCCCCAATTCGCTGAACATGGTTACCCCCTCGAAATCCTCCAAAGTAGAAATATGGTGCCAGAATTCATCAACATCCATTGCCTTTGTATCTTCGCTTAAGGCCACGAGTGGCAATCGCCTCCACTGGTCATCGATGGCTTGGAGACGGTCTGCGTCTGCCATATCAATCAACCGTGGCACTTGTTGCATGAGGGGAAGCAAAGACGGATGCTCTGCTCGTGCCTTGGCATCAGTCGCAGTGGCAGGGGAGAGGCACACGATTTGGGTCAAGAGGACATCATCAAAGTCAAACTGTTTCTTTATTTCTCCGCAGGCAACCCGGAGAAAATTCTGACAGCGCACAAGAAAATCTGTCAGGGTGGCTGCTGGAATCTTAGCCTGCTGGACATGCTGCATCACTTTTACACCCAAGTACAGCGTGTTTTGTGGTCGGAGCTACGCAGTACATGAAGTACGCAGAACATAGTCTCTGTCCATGAAGGTGAGAAGGAGATCTGTGTAGGTTTCACAGACCTTGGTCTTCATTGAAGTAATCACCACCTTTTCACTTTGAAAATATTGATTAAGGTCTGTGAATTTAGGTAGCACCCACTCTAGAAAATAGTAGTACAGGTGAAGAGACTCATCATTAAGGAAGCGAAAAATATTCTCTGCAGTGGTCAATCTGGCCTCGAACCACTGGTCAGTGAAAAAAAGCCGGAGGGCATTCCACTGGGCGGACACACATTTCACAACTTCGCTCAATGACAGCCATCTGGTCTGGGAGGGCTTCAGTAGTTTGTGGGGTTCAACATGGCAAAAACCTTGAAATTCTCAGAGCTGTGCGAGATGTTTTGCACTGTTTTTGAAATATCCATTAATGTCTCTGGTAGAGGTCTGCGCGGGACTGTTTTTTTCGTCCCGCTCCCGCCCGCTCCCGCAATGGTTCTATTCCGCACGAACCCGCTCCTGCCTAAAATTCACTCTGTGTTCACCCGCTATCCGCATATAGTGATTTTCTTCCCGACCCGATGCGTCCCGCTAAAGATCGTTTCCAGAATCTCGCGTTAAACTTCCCCTAAAGAAAGAGAGTGACTGGGGATAAGAAGTATAAAATGTTGCATATATACAAGATTTTTTATTTGTCTATGATGCTGTCAACACCCTAAAAAATGTCAGTGAAAAAAATGTTGGCTTACTAGCTATACTGCAAAATGAAATCTTTTTTAACATCCACGCAAGAACAGAATGACACTGACTGACGACCGTTTCAGAACGTCTCTCCTCCAAAATCCGATCGCAAAGGTTGAATGATCTCTGAAGGTGCACTCGCGCAGACCTCTAATGCAAAGAACATATATTGGCAGGTTTCTCAGGACAGAGAACTGGTGACTGTGTGAACGTCACCACTGCAGAAAGATTTGCTCACTTCAAGTTCAAGCACAGATGTGTGGATGTCAAAGCATCTCGGGAGCAACCGGGTTATTGTCAGACCGCCCGCTCCCGCCTAATGCACACTATAGTTACCGACCGCAATCCGCCTTTCATTCAAAATTTAATCCCGCGCAGCAAGAAATCTTATCGGGTCTTATCGAGCGTCGCGGGAATGCAGACCTCTAGTCTCTGGCTAAATCCTCGCACACCTGCAAGGGAGCTGCTTGCATGCTTCACTCGCACCGAGGTGCTACGAGTGGCCCACACACCGCTGCACTGTGATGTCCAGCGGATCATTTCTAAGGTGGCTGGAGACAGAATTGTGTTTTCCCATCATTGTATTGCAGTCATCTGATCCAAACCCCACTATGTTTTCAATCGGTACATCTGCATCGGTGAATGATTTCATCATCTCGGTGTAAAGCCTTTCTTCAGTGGCCCCCTCATAGAATAGATCTGCACCAGTTTTCAGAAATGGGTCTGAATCCTGTTTGTGCCCTCGTCGAAAAAAGAAACAACGACACAAAGCGTTTTCACATTCCCGATGTCTGGTGACTTGTCAATCAAAACGCTGAATTTTTTCCTTTTCAGGATTTCGGTTAGACTCTCAAAGTAACAGTCTCCAATGACATGCTTGGTTATAGCAGTTGTCTTTGTGTGACCAAGGCTCATGTGCTGAGCTGTTTTCGAATCTTTGAATATATCTTTTAAGACGTCGACCATGTACCCCGTTGTTGTGCTCTGCCATGAACCCTGTTAGCTTTATCTCTGCATTTTTCACTGATGTATCTAGCTGTTCTCTCTCTGACGGTTTGTGTAGCAAATGGGCTATGGACCTTTGAGCTGGGGCTAGATTTTTCTTTTGGTCCTAATGTTTCTTTGACTTTTTGTGATTTTTTTAAAACAGTCATCTCAGCCACCATGTGCACGTTACAACACCGGCAGAAGGCTTTGGTGTCATGGCCTGAAACAGGTCTTAACCATCCTGCAAAACTGGGGTCCGTTTCCCACTCAGTTCTGTATGTTTGCTGTTGGTGCTAACTTTTAGGCTGCTCCATAGGCTCTGCCTTGCTCTTCGCCTCTCCCCTGTCTTCACCTTCCTTTTCAGCACTCATTTTCTATACTTTTATACTTCTAAACTATCGAACTCAGCTTGGAAACAACTGGTGCCGCGGCATGAATGTTGTGAGAGTCATTCTCCACGATGATTGGCTGAGAAGACGTAACGTGATATGAGATGGAAGACATGCGTAGCACCAGAGCGTAGCACCAAGTTCACGTTCTCCTCACAAACATGAATCATCCACAGCTAGATAAAGTATAGAAGCCCTATGATTAAAATGACCATCATTTGAAGTGTCACAAAATTCTTAAATTATCGTACATTATGGGATTTTTTTCATTATTGATCGTACATCGTACAGAGGTCAAAATTATCGCACAAATACGATAATTATCGTACGTCTGGCAACACTGGTATAGCGCGGGATCTGGTAACGCAGGATCAAGTCGACCAGATATTTAAGGCACCCTCCATGACACTGGGAGTCAAGGATGTCTTTAAAAATGTAAGCCCATCATCCAGGAGGAGCGGTAGTGAAGGACCATCAGTGGCACCGGAGGTTGTAATAGTGACACATGGAAACTGGGATGTATGCAGTAAATACTGGGGAGTTTGAGTTGGTAAGTTACTGGGTTTATCTGTTTGACTATGGGAAAGAGCTGGAAACTCCAATATTTCTGATATCGTGAACTGGTGAAAAATAATGTCCATCTTGGCCTGCCGTGGATTCAGTCGTTGAGCCTTCTTCAGATACTCAATATTGCGCTGGTTAGTGATGAACAGAGAGTGATGGCGTGATCCCTTTAACCAATGATGCCATTCTTCTAAAGTCAATTTGATGATGAGCAATTCTTGGTTCCCAGTGTCGCAGTTTTGCTCCGCCTGAGATAACTTCCGGGAGAAGAGGACACATGGGTGAAGTCTGGCTGGACTCCCCTGCTGCTGAGACAATACAGCTCCCATGCCAGTTTGGGATGCATCCACCTCCACCATGAAAGGGCGCTCAGGATTAGAATGCACTAGGTGAAGCACTAGGAGGTGAAGGTGGCATTGAGGCAAGCAAAGATGTGGGAGGCTTCAGTCATCCAGGTGAGATTCTTTGGACCCTTCTTTAGTAGTCAGAGGGGTGGCAATCATGCTATAGTTTTGAATGAACCTTTGTTAAAAGTTTGTGAAACCTAGCAATCTTAGTAGGTCCTTGACTGGCTTTGGAACTGGCCAGGACTTGACTGCTTCCAACTTCCCCTCGTCTATCTGGATTCCCTGAGGGCTGAGGTTGTGTCCCAGAAACTGGATGTGGTTCTGATGGAACAAGCATTTTTCGGCCTTGAGGAACAACTGGAACTTCCCCAGACGTTCTAGGACCAGGGACATGTGCTGACGATATTCTGTCTAGTTCTGGGAGTAAATCAGGATGCTGTCAATGTACACCAGGACAAAGCACTAAAGGTAGTCCTGGAACACCTTGTTCATAAAGCTCTGGAATACGGAGGAGGCATTGATCAGGCCATACAGCATAATGTGGTACTTGTAGTGCCCCATTGGTGTTACAAAAGCTGTCTTCCACTCGTCCCCCATCCATATCCGAATGAGATTATAAGTGTTGCGGAGGTCAGTTAACAGTAGCTCCTTTCAGCATCTCCAGTGTTATCTCCAATATTTCACTGTCACATTGTTCAATATTTGATAATCAATGCACAGCCTCAGAATGCCATCCTTCTTTTGGACAAAGAAAAAATAGACACGCCAGGGGAGGTGGATGGATGGATATAGCCTTATGCCAAAGCCTCTGTGATGTAACCCTTCATGCTCATTGCTCCAGGAGTGAAAGAGGGTGATGGTACAGTCCCATAGTCGGTAAGGGAGGGGGTAATTGGGAAGCTCTTTTCAGGCAGAATACACTGAGAGTTTGTTGGTAGTAGGGAGGGATGTTAATGAGGCCGTAACTTTCTATGGAGGTAGTGTTGACAGTAACAGGTTTGATATTCAAGGAAACATTCTTGTCTCTTACTGAAGGTCAGGTTACTGGACTGATGCAGGTTGAGAAGCACTGTGGGCTCTACTTCAAAATCTCACCAAATTTTCATGACAGAACAGAAGAATGTTCGGACAGCCAGGGACGGCCCAGGATGATGTATGCGGTGTTTGCGCTGTTTCCCAGTTCTTGGGGTTACACTTTATTTTACAGTATGTGTACTTACAATGTGCTTCCCAAGAAAGTACTGGTAATATAAGTAACTACATGAGGGGGGGTATAATAAATAATTAATAATTACTTAATTATATGCATAATTAAGCATAATAAACAAGTAACAAGCAAACTCATTTAAGTTTGCTTGTTACTTGTTTATTTACCTACTTGTTTATTTACTCATTTATTTAATAATTATCACGGGAAATGACGGGCACGAAATGTAAACCATTGTCCACCATTTTGTGAGTAACTGGTGATAAAGAAAAATGCCATGTCGTAATATTGAAAATATTTCCAATTTAAACCATGAAGTCGAGCCAGTGGATATCACACAAGCAATGTGCAAACTTTGCGTGAGAGTTATGCCGGTGAAGAAGTCTCAAACACCAGTCAATTATTCACTACAGAAACTGAAAGTAAAAACTGACCAAGCGTCCGCCATCTGGCGCTTCATTTTCTTCGAGGATGAGAGATTAATCTAATTTATTTTTTAAATATTTCTCTTGTGGTCCATAGTGAAAAAAATGGTATTTTCGTGAATCAAGTATTTCCTGTTAAACAAGTTGTTTTTGAGATGAGGAAGCTAATCTTTTATTATCCTCGCAGCATGTCGGTTATGCGTTGATGCGTTATAAAATTATTGCAGGGTAAATCAATTGTAATATTAATTTAATAGCCAAATAAAAGTAGACTAATAATAATAATAATAATAATTTAATATGCCCTGCGTGCCCAACCACTATGCCACCATGAAGGACTAAACTGCGTCCACCAGGCACGGCATTAACCATTAACGATTAACTGTTTTATCCAAATCCACATGCATGGACCGTACAGCAATAACCTACTGCTGCAAAGTCTGAGAGCCTCTCCTGTCTCATTGTGTTTCTCATGTGTGTTTTCAGAAATTCTTCTTTCACACAACAGTGTTCATCGGCACAGTCAAGAATAACTTAAATAGGTTGCCAACGTTTACTAGACTGTGGACTACCTTTGACTCTCCGAACAGTTAGTTTTTCTTGCTTGTGCCCTGAACAGGCCATTCATGTGGATTTGGATCTCGCTCAGGACGCGCACTGTCTGTGGAGGCCTGACTCAAGCCCAAAGCATAGGCTACTTCAGCTGTCTGCTTTCCGAATTCTTCCGTGCAACAAATTTTTGTGACAGCATGGATGGTGCGCGTACCACAGTCATGGAGTTTCACATTGGGAAACTCCATGACTACAATGTCGCCCATGCCTATAAGTTCACAAAAATGTTAGATGTAAATGAGTTGTGTAATCAAAGTTTACTACTGTTACACTTGAAGTGCACTTTAAAGTACAATTAAAAGTATACTTTAATAAAACTAAAAAGTGGGCCAATTTACTCTTAAAGGGTTAGTTCACCCAAAAATGAAAATTCTGTTATTTATTACTCACCCTCACGGCGTTCCACACCCGTAAGACCTTCGTTAATCTTCGGAACACAAATTAAGATATTTTTGTTGAAATTCGATGGCTCAGTGAGGCCCCCTGTCAAACCGCCAAACTGCTGAAATCACGTGACTTTGGCGCTCCGAACCGCTGATTCAACACACAGATTCATAATGCTCCGAAGCTTCCTGAAGCAGTATTTTGAAATTGGCCATCACTATATAAGTCGTTATTTTGTTTTTTTGGGCGCACCAAAAATATTCTCTTCACTTTATAATATTAATATTGAACCACTGTACTCACATGAACTGATTTAAATATGTTTTTAGTACATTAATGGATCTTGAGAGAGGAAATGTCATTGCTGGCTATGGAGGCCTCACTGAGCCATCTGATTTCAACAAAAATATCTTAATTTGTGTTCCGAAGATTAACGAAGGTCTTACGGGTGTGGAACGGCATGAGGGTGAGTAATAAATGACATTATTTTCATTTTTGGGTGAACTAACTCTTTAAGAAGTACTAAAATAGAACATGTACAAGTACTACTAGTGCACTAATACAAAGTTCTGTCATGAAACTCTAGATGGCGCAGACTAATAGGTCTTTAACTCAACCTGCTTGCAATCACATCAATATCTATACCGTACCATGGAGTGGAAAAGCGCCATAAGTATACATAGGCCTGGTTTCGCAAACAGGGCTTAGATTAAGCCAGGATTAGGCCTTAGTTCAATTAGAACATTTAAGCAGCTTTTATAAATGTGCCTTAGAAAAAAATCATTACTTGTGTGCATCTTGAGACAAAACAATTACACTGACATTGTAAGATATGCCTGTTCAAGCTGCTTTCAGTTAAAACAACTCAAACATGCCTTTTAGTCTGGTACTAGGCTCAAGCCTAGTCTGTGAAACTGGGGGTTAGAATACTTAATTATATTTTTCTTAAGTATATCCCAATCAAAAGATTAAGTACAAGATAAGGCCAAATATACATACTTCTCTGTATACCTGTCAGTATAAGCCAAACTCCTGTTGTTCAACAATCTTACACTAAGTATATCTCAAATAAGAACATAAAAAGTACACTGAAAGTATACTCTCTTATTTTTAGTTTAAAAGAAGTATACTAATAGCACAAGTAATAGTTTTTTTCATCCTTCAGACAAATAATTCATACCTTTAGTGTTCTTTATATCGGTCACTGTTCTTTTAGTTCCTGGTTCCATTAATGGGTCATTGGGTAGTTTTGCTGATCTTGTTGACTGTGAAGTGCTTTTTGGCTGTGAATGGTTGGAACTAACAATGTCCACTCCCAGTGACGGTGCCTCTAGTTGTAGACTGGTTTTGCTTGTATTAAGAGAGGTGGTTTCAATATATGATCGTAAAGTGGTAAACTGTCTTTTTGGCTGAATTTTAGCTGGAGTGGTTGTCCCCAAACTACCTGATAAACAAAAGAAAACATCAAACAGTTTTTCTCTAGTTTCTGTTAAAGCATTATTATAAATAAAAACAATGAATTTACATATAGTATAAATATTTACATCTAGAGTGTATATATATATATATATATATATATATATACAGTATATACACCATAATTTTGAAATATACTGTAAATATAATTAACTATTTCGCTACAAATGTAGCTATAGAAACAAGTAAATGAGTAAAAAACAGAATCTCAGAGATGTCTTTTTTTGTAATCACAATTATTTATGTGAATGCAACATTACTTCATCTGTATTATACCTATTTCCAATCGAGTCCTGTTGCCGTGCAATTGTCTTATCCCATTGGAAGTGGATAGAAGCTTTTCATTAGGTGGTGCAGTTGCAGAAGGGCTGGTCTGCTGTGAAGGGTTGATTGTTGGAATTGTATGTACTGTGGCCAAACTAGCCAGCACACTACGATCAGTCTGAACTTGTGGTCTGTTCTGGGCATGCTCTTCGCCAAGAGATGCTATAGCCTCTGTTGATGACCTAACAAAGCCATTTTCTTCATCACCTGACCCAACTGATGACAAGTCTTTCTCTTTAAATTCAGCAACTGGGTCATCTGTCATCGTGTCTGTCTCATTAACAGTTTCTTTTTCTTTTCCAGCTGCATCTTGTGGTAGCATGACATTTTGAGTAGAACCTCTTTTGACTCTGTCTTTGTGTGATACTAAAAATTTACCTCTTGACCCAGTCTCAGTATGTGACGTTTTTGCTGAAAATACATCCTCAGTATTTCTGCTTTCAGTCCACTCATTTAAATCTCCAATTGATTTAATTAAACTTTTCCCATGGAAGCCACGAAGAAATGGTCTGACAACTAATGCAGCATTGGCAGTCAGTTTATGATCAGTTTTTTTGACAAGCACATGAGTCTGTTTTTTTAAACAATAGGAAAACAGGCTGTGATTTGAATGAGTAGTCAGAGGAGAAAGAAAGTTTCCATGCACATGACTTATGAATGGATGAATTAGAGGCAGTAGAAGAAAGAGTTGGAGTAGAGGCACCATACTGACAATCTGCCCTACAGTGAAACTGCTATGGCTGTTTGTTGAAATAATATGCTCCCCCGTTTCTTCTCATTTCTTCTCCTGCAGAGAGAAACAAGTACATTAAAATTAAACTCACAGTGTTGAAAACAAGCCATTCTCATTGGTGATTGATGAGCATTTGAGAGATAAATGCCTATATTGAATGAGAAAAATGTATAGACATACTTTGCACCTGAGCTTTTTAATTATTGGTCAAAGAATACATGATGGATAGATGTTTTGCTGTTGCTTTCCATCTTATCAGTTAGTTGTTGCAGCCTTAATTCAGTATACAGCATCCACATTTTCAGGATCAGAAAGAAACATAAAAAAGTAAAAAATTACTTAAAGCAATCACCATTGTCAACTATTTTAATTGCTAAGTGTGTGTGTGTGTGTGTGTGTGTGTTTCAGGAGGAGGTGTGGCACTTGTATTGCTCTTCCCTTGTGTTCTGATTGTGCATACTTTGAGTTTAGTTTGCTTTGTAATTTCGACCTTCGCTGTTTAATTTGCTGATTCAGACTCATTTGTATTTCATCGTAAATATTTTGTAAATATTGGTTTGTAAATATTTTAAGGGAAGTAGGGAGTGTGACGCCATTTCTTTTGATTGTACCGTTTGTCTATGTTTTTGGTTTAGCGAGCAAGGGAATTTCTGTTGTATTTTTCTTTGTTTTTTCTTTTCTTTTAGGGAATTTTGAAGGTATTCATTTAGTTATTTTTGTTTGTTATTTTGGCCTTGTCCACTCCTGAGCTAAATGCCTTTACTTCTGGTTTCCACCTTCTTTTTTTTTTTTTTTTTTTTGTAAATAAACACCTTTGTTGGAAATTTTTGTTGTGAGTGAGCGCACATTCATTTATGTCACGGCTGACCCTAGACGGTCGTAACATTATGAATAACTCCAAAAGCTCAAAAGCTCAAATGGGAAGGAGATTACATCTTAAACAAAATGTTAACGTTGAACCTATTGTCACAGGGTGACTTGTAAAGATGATCCAAAGGAAGATGCAGGATGAATGAATATAACCAATACTTTAATCAACACTGAGAGCAAGACTACAAACCATAAACATAAAGTTAACACAAGACAATGAACTGATGAAGAATGAAGGCATAAATACACAAGGAAGGTAATCAAAGGAACAGAGAACAGGGCTCCTGCGGGAGCTTGAGGGAACATCACTGCTGCGGCAGTGGAGAAAATTTTCCAAAGGGACCCGGCTCCTGCGGGAGCTTGAGGGAACATCACTGCTGCGGCAGTGTAAAATTTTCCAGAGAAATCTGAGCTCCTGCGGGAGCTTGAGGGAACATCACTGCTGCGGCAGTGGAGAAAATTTTTGAAACCGAGCTCCTGCTGGAACGTGGAGGAATGTTGCTGCTGCGGCAGTGGAGAAAAGGTGCTTCTGTGGAAGCGGCAGAGAAAATTTGGATGGAAAAGCGGATCTTCTCTGGGAGCTTAAGGTAGTATTGCTGTTGTGGCAGTTGAATAGTGAAGTTGGTTCCTGCGGGAGCACGTGGGTGGATGCTGCTGCAGCAGTTAGAATGGAAATTTTCCACTATAAGTGGATTGTTGGTGTTAAGTAGAGGGTGAGCCTGTAGGTTTGGGTGTATGGGAGCAAGCTGGTGTTAAAAGAATTTAGCTGATAAGAGTCCGTTGAGCTTCTTTGATGTGGGAGTGATTTGATCGAATGTAACTTCTGAAAGCCTCCAATGACCAGCATCCCAAGTGCTTGGATCTGCTGCTGGGAAGGCCTTTTTTGGGTAGCCATGGTTGCTGCACCTATACGAAATGAATGGCTGGAGAAATGCTCTGCTGGGATGCCGGATTAGAGCAAAATGGACTTAAGGTGTCTTTAGAACCAGAAACATGTGACAGGCCGATCGGAGTCATCTGAAAAAGTGGGTCAGATGGGAGTTTAGCCTGAAAGCGTCTGAAATGCAGATAGGCTAAGAGGCATTGATATGGTTGGATTGGTGATAGAAGATTGAAAATGTAGATGAAATGGCCTTTTTTCATTTGATCTGTCTTGCTTTGCTTTATGAAGTAAGTAATGGCATCGTCGTCAAGTGTTGATAAATCCAAGATTGTGGGATGGACTTTTGGATTGAAGCTGGAAGTAATGATGAGTTCTGAACATCTGAGGAAACCAGAAAAATAGGCTATATGAACGTTGCGTCGAGTCTGCAGGCGTTGGAGTGGTAGCCTCGGCGGAGGGTGGAGATACATTTGGTGAGTATTTCTAAAGTTATTGGTTGCCTGGCATCTGGGCGGGTTGGTTGGGTTCTTTGGATACCTTTGATGAGCAGAGATGTCTGTTAATTGACTATTTCTGAGAAGGGTGAACTGAAAATGAGTTAAAAAATTGGATTCCGCTTAGGTAACCCTTGATAGAGCTGGCTTGTAGGTTCTTGATGCTATTGAGATGAGATATGAATGAGGTGATGGTAAGCAGAGAAAATTCGGGAAAAGCAGGTTGCATGTGGAGTGGAAAGTCTTAAAACACCTAACACCATGCGGTTAGGAAGGATTGGAGGGTTCTAGGAGAAACGGCTTGAATAATGGAACTGAGAGAGGCATCGAGGAGGGGTTTTAGTGGGTGGTTTATGGGAAGATCAGCTCTGAGTAGTAAGAAACTGGGGTTGGGTCCGCCTTGGAGCCAGTAGCCTGAATTTCTAATAAAAGTTGTGCTCTGATGTTGCTGGCGACAAGGTGCGGTTCCAAAGCAATGGCATTCAGTGGTATGAGCATCTGTGTTGCAGAGAAGAGGGAAAGTTAGGAGGGGAATGCTCCGGGGGCAATGTTGTTTGCGGAGGCAGCCTCAAGCTTGGGTCAGCCCCTGTGGCTTGGGTTGTAAAGGGGAAGAGGAAAGCTGGGGTGGGAAAATAGTCCATCTGGGCCTGTGCCGCTCCGCGTTTGGAGCTGTAGGCCAGAGACAAAAAGAGATTTTGAGACTGATGACTGGGCCTGCACCACTAGCGGAGGCAGCCTCATGCTAGGGTCCGCTGAAAGAGCTGTAGGCCACTAGTGGGGGAGAAGGCAGCGGAAGGAGAAAGAAGTGTTATCTGGGCCTGCCTCGCTAGCGGGGAGCATTAGAGATGTCAAGATGAATGGCTGACATGGCTGAGCTTGCTCCGCTAACAACCTCACGCTAGGAGGAAGGCATTCGTTGAGAGGGGAGGGCACTGTTGTGTGGGGAGTGGTGCCAGGAACAGCCATGGTGTGTGGCTGAATGGAGGGAGGAGGAGAGTGGGGCCTGAAGCTCGTCTTCTAGCACGCGAATCAAAGACGCGAGGGAGAGGAGATGTGAGATGAAAGGGTGGCCTTGCAGTATTAAAGCAACATTAATTTTAAGTGGCCGAGCAAAGATAGCAGTTCACGTTTTTAGAACAGTTTAGACTGTCTAGGAAAGTGGACGTGACCAGAAATATCCTATCGATTTTTCATTGTGCAGTGAGCTATGGAAATGAACTATATCCAAGTTAATGCCCAGAATTCAATGGATGTGGCTGGACCCGTGGTTTTAACCTAGGCAACTGGAATCCATGCGGGCTAATAGATCGATTATTAAACGTTTTGTAAATATTCTTTTCTCTTGTTTTTATAGATTTTCTGAAGGTGATAACATACGCTTACATGAGAAGCCTAAAACGCACTATAACCTGCGCATATTCACCTCTTAGGACACTTCAGTTTGATTCTGTAATCATTGTTTGATGATGGATGATCAAACAGGAAAATACAGTCTGATTTATATGATAGTTTGTTCCTTTATCTGTTGCTGGTTTGCGTGGCACGCACATTCATTTAGTGAAGTTCAAAGTGACTCGCTTATGGTAAAAGACGAAAAGCTATTCAATCGTGTTCAACAATCACTAAAGATTCACTAAACAATTACTGAAATCAAAATACCATCCATTTTTTATAAACTGTGTAGGAACCCTCAACTTAGTTTATTTTCATCATCTGTCTATGGGTCTTTACATTACTTACCGATTTCTTATCGTTCTAAATAAGATACAGATGAAGTGGAATGGTAAGATTACATTTATTTGAAAGCATTAGTGAGAACGAATGCCTGTATTCATTTGTCCTACCAGTCTGTGCAGCGTCTCTTTAGCAATGGTGAAGCTGTGGGTGTAAATGACTGTGGGTGTAAAAAACAGAAATACATTCTATCTAGAAATTCAGTTTATAATCGATTTGTTGATAAATCGCAGGACAGTGTTGATTCGGTGTGTGATTGAGCATGTGATCTGACTGCACGTGATGTGCGAGCTACAGTGCTTTAGTTAGACCAGCAAATCACTTGTATAGAAACAGTTTAAAACGTGAATTCCCCCGATCGAAATCGAGTATCCAGATACCATAAACTGTGCTCGTTATTTAGCGACTGAAAGCGATGCAACCAGGGGCAGAAAACTAGAAGGATTTGATCTGTGCTCTTACTGGTATGAGCCGGCGGGGGTAGAGAGTGGGAGCTGGCCGGAACTGAATCTGCGGTGTGGCTCGCTGAGGGCCTGCTGCGGCAGCCTGACACTGGAGGAAGGCCCGTTCATTCGCGGGAAGAGGGCGTTATTGCCCCAGATGGGAGCTTAGTGCTCGACAGGCCTTATTGTCCATTTATACAATAAGTCTCGTCTTGCCCTGCAGGGACCCGTTTGTTTGGGCTGACGCTCCCCGAGATAACGCTGTGGGATTGGTGGCGGTGTTAGGCAGAGGAGAATCGCTCCTTAGGCCAGAGGATTGTGGCAAAGATTCCTCGAGGACGAAAGATTCTTCATCGGACGGGTGGGACATAGGTGAGTCAACTGCGTATATATATATATATATACATATATATACGCACTCATGCTGATTGGGCAGATATGTTGATTGCTGATTGCTGACTGCTGGTTGGAATGATGTTATGATTAGTCAGATCATTTGAATGTGTTCCTCCCAAACTTGAATGTGTTCCTCCCAAACTTTGTTTCCAAATGATGTTTAATAAAACATCATTTGGAACAACATGAAGGTGATTTTTTTTTTTTTGGAGTGAACTAACATACATATAATAGAACAAAGAGTATCCATATTTGCCGTGCTATCTAGGGGAGGGCTCAGAGCTCAGAATTTTGGCCTAAACCCAGAGTACTCCACCCATATCTCTGGCTGAGATAGGAACAGTTGAGAGTAAGGAGTTGGGGTGGTGGAGGGATGCTGGAAAACTGTTGTGGGACAGAGGTGAGTCAGCTATTTATATATAGGCCTCCTCATCCTAATTTGGTAGATTATCTGAACGTGCTCCTCCCGAACTTTGTTAATAAAACATTATTAAGTGCCAAAGTGCTCAGTGCAAGAACAAAATGCTTAAGATTTACATCATCAGTGAAATCAGCCCACCTGATGTCATTTATAGCTCAGAGTAAATTATTTACCAAAACTGTTCTAGTTAATCTTTATACAAATGTTCAACAAAAGTCCAAATGTTCAACAAAAAATGTCACATGACAACAGAATGACTTCTGCATGTTGGACACACCACAATGACTTTAGAAGAAAAACCTCTCACATTTTAATATTATTTTAAAACAACTGCTTTACTTTTCTTTTTTTTTTTACCAAACTTAACCCTTATGCATTCCTAAGGAATTTGTCTTTTTCAGTTTTGTTTTTTGATCATTTTAATGCAAACTGCATAAGTTTGTATTTTTATTGGAATTTTACTATTTCACCCACCTTAATAAATCTATTTTACACTAGGAACACAAAATAACTCAGGACCTTAAAGGCACAATATGTAAGATTTTTGGATTACATTTTTTGGGGATACTATGAGTAGTAATTCATCACTTGCAGCTGATTCGTTAGAATGAAACAAAATAACATGAATTTAAGTGATTAAATGTAACTATAACAAAGTTCAAGTTCAGGTAAAAAGGAGGTGGACGTTAAACGTAACTTTAATCGTAAAATAAATATACACAACAAAACGAAAGGAGCAGCTGGAGCATATAAGCATAATAAAAGCTCCGGAGCTCCTCCATGGAAATTGAGACCAGTGTGTTGTGCAGGTGTCTCTCATATCGATCACAAGTTCAATATGGAGTACCGCAAGGCTCAGTACTAGGACCGTTGTTTTTCACTCTGTACATGCTACCCTTGGGAGATATCATTAGGAAGCATGGCGTTAGTTTTCACTGTTACGCTGATGATACCCAGCTCTATATTTCTTCGCGCCCTGATGAAACTTACCAATTCACAAAATTAACGGAATGCATAGCTGATATAAAAAATTGGATGACCATTCATTTCCTACTACTAAATTCAGAAAAAACAGAGATTCTAATTTTTGGACCAAAAACTTCTTCACGTAATAACCTATAATACTGTCTAACACTTGATGGCTGCTCTGTTAAGTCTTCGTCGTCAGTTAGGAACCTGGGTTGCTCTTTGATACCAATCTTTCATTTGAAGGCCATGTTTCTAGCATCTGTAAAACCGCATTCTTCCATCTTAATATATCTAACTATATCTAATATATATCTAAATATAAATCTTAATATATCTAAATATATCTAAACTAGACATATGCTCTCAATGACAAATGCAGAACAGTTAGTTCATGCGTTCATGACCTCAAGGCTAGATTACTGTAACGCTCTACTGGGTGGTTGTTCTGCTTGCTTGATAAATAAACTACAGCTCGTACAAAATGCAGCAGCTAGAGTTCTTACTAGAACTAGGAAGTATGACCATATTACCCCAGTTCTGTCAACACTGCATTGGCTTCCTGTTAAACATCGTATAGATTTTAAAATCTTGCTAATTACTTACAAAGCACTAAATGGTTTAGCTCCCCAGTACCTGAGCGAGCTTTAAAGCATTATAGTCCTTCACGTCTATTGCAATCTCAGAATTCAGGCCAGCTGATAATACCTAGAATATCAAAATCAACCGCAGGCGGTAGATCCTTCTCCTATTTGGCACCTAAACTCTGGAACAATCTTCCTAGCATTGTTCGGGAAGCAGACACACTCTGTCGGTTTAAATCTAGACTAAAAACGCATCTCTTTAACCGGGCATACACATAACACATTATCAATTTATATTTTCAAATCCGTTAAAGGATTGTTAGGCTGCATAAATTAGGTCAGCCGGAACCGGCAACACTTCCTATAACACTAAATGTACTCGTTACATCAGAAGAAGAATGGCATCTACGCTAATATTAGTCTCTCTGTTTATCCCGCGGTTTACCGTAGTCAACCGGATCCGGGCCGTATCCAGGTGAGATCGAGGACCTGCGCCTTGACACGACCACAACACAGCCCTGAAGTATCAGCAGAGGTTGAGTCAACTAGATCATCCACTGTGAAGGCCTCATCGACACAACAGCCAGTGGCACAGTTCCTCAACAAACCGTCCATACCGGCGTGATGAATACAATCCTCAATTGGATGGAACTGGAATAAATACTTTGAATGTTGCGATCCCATCGGACTTATGATAGCTACCTGAATTGTAACAAAGCACTGTTCGCAGGGGAGAACTGGCCCCCTGACTAAGCCTGGTTTCTCCCAAGGTTTTTTTCTCCATTTTAACACCTGTTTGCCACCTGATGTCACCTGTTGGAGTTTGGGTTTCTTGCCGCTGTCGCCTTTGGCTTGCTTAGTTGGGGACACTTGACATTTGATTTTCAACAGTGCTTTGATCTGCCTGCATTGACACCATTTTCTTTAAGAGCTGCTGTGCAGCCAAAATTATATACCAGTTATCACTGTAAAGCTGCTTTGACACAATCTGCATTGTAAAAAGCGCTATATAAATAAAGGTGACTTGAATTGACTCATTAGCATGGGAAAGTTTGGTACTGCACCCAAACAAAATCTTACTGAAAGCAAATATTTTGATATATCAACCTCAAATTTGGAACACCACTTATTTAGATTTATGGCTTTGATTTTTCAGCAGTTTTTCAGTTCATCAGCTTTATTAAATATACACCGATCAGGCATAACATTATGACCACCTTCCTAATATTGTGTTGGTCCCCATTTTGCTGCCAAAACAGCACTGAGCCGTCAAGGTATGGAATCCACTAGACCCCTGAAGGTGTGCTATGGTATCTGGCACCAAGATGTTAGCAGAAGATCCTGTAAGTCCTGTAAGTTGCGAGGTGGTGCTTTCATGGATCGGACTTGTTTGTTCCGCACATCCCACAGATGCTCGATTGGTTTGTTCAATTGGACCTCACACTCGTTGTTGTGCTCCTCAAACTATTCCTGAATCATTTTTGCTTTGTGGCAGGGTGCGTTATCCTGCTGAAAGAGGCCACAGCCACCAGGGAATACCATTTCCATGAAAGGGTGTACATGGTCTGCACCAATGCTTAGGTAGGTGGTACATGTCAAAGTAACATCCACATGGATGGCAGGACCCAAGGGTTCCCAGCAGAACAATGCCCAAAGCATCACACTGCCTCCGCCGGCTTGCCTTCTTCCCATAGTGCATCCTGGTGCCATGTGTTCCCCAGGTAAGCCACACATACGCACCCGGCCATCCACGTGATGTAAAAGAAAACATGATTCATCAGACCAGGCCACCTTCTTCCATTGCTCCGTGGTCCAGTTCCAATGCTCATGTGCCCACTGTTGTCACTTTCGGCGGTGGACAGGGGTCAGCATGGGCGCCCTGACTGGTCTGTGGCTATGCAGCCCTTATACGCAACAAACTGCGATGGACTTTGTATTCTGACACCCTTCTATCAGAACCAGCATTACCTTCTTGAGAAATTTGAGCTACAGTAGCTCGTCTGTTGGATCAGACCACACGGGTCAGCCTACGCTCTCCACATCCATCAATGAGCCTTGGCCGCCCATCACCCTGTCGCCGGTTCACCACTGTTCCTTCCTTGGACCACTTTTGATAGATACTGACAACTGCAGACTGGGAACGGTGTATTTTTTAAAATAAAATAATGTTCATAATTAATTTTCACAAACTTAAACCTCTATAACCCTCTATATCTTTTTTTTTTTTTTTTACTTTAACAATAATCTGCCAAGGGTCTTCTTTAAGTCTGTGCTAAGTCTGTAACATTTTTATGATCGTTTTTTGACAGACATTTTTTGTCTAAGTATCTCAGAGCAGTTTTTTTAAATTGATGCACAAGGGTTAAGTTATTTTTCCATAATTTTAAGGACGGTTACACCACCTTGTTATTTTTTGTTATATGACCCACAAAAAAAGAATGTGAATATTAATTTTTATTTATAAATTGAAAACATGTTAATAGAAGAGGTGCACTGAGATTGTCTGTGAATTGCATTAAAATATCTGCACAGAGAAAAATATAATCGTTGTGTTAACTAATTATGAATGTTTTAACAGCTAAAATGATTTGTAAGAGTAATACAAATACTTTTAAATACATTAAAAGAGAGTAAAACAAAGTAAAACAAAAGTTACATTCCGCATGGTTGCACCAAGAAAGTTTCCATTTGAAAGACAGTCTGTTACTGCAGCTAGTCTCCATCTTTTCCTCATGCACGCTCAGATTCCATACAGTCAGACATTTCTGTACATTTCCGTGAATGTTTCCAGGTGCAAACAGAGGCCCAATTGTAGAGATCAGAGCACATTTAATTTTAACCATTTAACTGTATGTGTTTGTGTGTGGTTCAGGTATTTCCTATGTATTTCCTAAGGATGCCAATACCAGAAAAATTTGACCTTGTGGGGACATTTGGTCCTGACAAAACCCAACGCACATGCGTGTGTGTATGTGTGTGACTAAGGTCAAAACAAACCAGATATTATAGCAATCACAACAGCTCAGAGACACATGGATTATTTGTGTTTGATTTTGCTACACAAGGGTATACAGCAGTGGTTTTACATAAACAGTTAAACTCCTGGGAATGTCTCATTCATAATTCCTGACCAGCCATAAGATACTTTATGCAACACAGATTAAATTAAACTGCACACATGAGTGCATGCGCACACTTGCCACACCTGACTGTTGACATACTTTTCCTATGGTGTTTTTTTTTTCTCTAATTGTAGAGCTAAGCGGTATAAAATACCCGTAAAAATGTGTAAACGTTGTTTATACAGTAGGCTCATCTGACACTTACTAATAATGGTCTGTGGATCCTACACTGTGCGCTGCTACAAATATCTGGTCAAATTCATTCTCTCTATTTTCTTCATAAAACAATAATATTTCATATCAAAAACAGGTCAAAATGAGGCTTTCCATAAAGATAAATATTACTGGATCCTAGAGATATCAGTTTTGCTTTTCAATTTTATATCTGCTCTATCCAGTTCAAAACTGCAAAATCCTGCTCAAACATGCATTTTAGTTTGGGACTAGACTTAAGCCTTGTCTTTGAAACCAGGAGTTAGTGTTTTGACAAAGCGGTAAAAGACAAGTTAACTAACTTGTGATTAACCAAAGCTTGGTTTACCACAGTGAAGCCAAACAAGGTTTGAAATTATACCATGTGAGTATAAAGTTGCTCAAAGGTTCATGAGCCCTGGGTTAGTTTTAACAAGGAACCCCTCAACATGTAAATCAAGGAAGTGTGCTCTTAATAACTCATGTCATTTAATCAATCACAAAATCAATATGCTGTGAGGCTAAGATGTCGAGTAAGACTGTCTGATGTTGTTCTGTCCCTCGATGTAGACAAACTGCACCTCCAAAAACTGCATACCCTTTCCCTTCCAAAAGATCAAACTATTAGAAATATATGGCTGAAATTTATTTTAAATGACATGCCTGATTTATTGAACAAGAATGTTTTCATTTGTTCATCTCATTTAAGAACAGACTCTTTTCTTAATTATTCTCAACATGCTGCCAGTTGTAAACATAAATTATAGCAGTCCAACAAGTTATAATAATAGTTTT
The DNA here is from genome assembly GCF_019924925.1 of Ctenopharyngodon idella. Classification (NCBI taxonomy): domain Eukaryota; kingdom Metazoa; phylum Chordata; class Actinopteri; order Cypriniformes; family Xenocyprididae; genus Ctenopharyngodon; species Ctenopharyngodon idella. The sequence goes on from NC_067227.1 coordinate 6,143,973, forward strand.
ATATACAAATAAAAGATTTTAGCAGTCTGAAACAATCTGTTGCAATTGTTGTGGTGGTTAATTTTCTTCTACCTCAGGATCTCAAACATATACAGCTCTATTACAGCGCTGGCCATCGGCATCTCAACCATCAAAACTCACATCACACATGCTGTGGAGGAGGGCATGGATGAAGTTCACAAATCACAGCAGTTGCCGTTTACTTGCATCGTTGAAATAAGTAGTATGCCCCTTGAAACTAAGTATTTTTGACAGAAAGTGAAAATGACGATACAAAATGATAATTTTTACTTTTTTTGGTGCAAAAAAACTTAATTAGCTAACCTCCAGAAACATGATATAAAGATCTGAGAATGCATTTCAAGACCTCTTTATTAAAACTCTTACCCTTAAAAATTACTTTCATGTATGCATGGTTAATTTAAACGTAGGCCTAATTATATTTGTACTTAAAAACAGGTAATTTAGATGCACCACATACAGCACATATTAGGTTACTAATAAAACATTATAGGGTGTATAGGCTACATACAGCATTTATGTGCTGTAAGGGTGTTTCAGAAAATTCGATGGGCATCTAAAGTAGCCTATGTAGTATGAGCCTTTAGATAAACCGATCTGCTCTCCAGGGTTTCGCTAAGACATACGGCAGTAGATCTTTTCTGTAGGCCTATGTGTATATACGTCCTCGAGCGCAACGATTTCCGTAACACAACGACACGAAAATTAACAGTAACATATATCTCCAATAAAGTATTTTAATCTGAACATTAACGCTTCGTAAGACGTCAAGTCGAAAGAGTTTTCCTGCGCAGGTAGCTGTCATGGTCATGAACCGTCTTACATACGTTTTCATTAATATTTAACAATGTGTTCTCACAGAGGAATAAATGAAACATTCTTACCTTTAAGTTTGTCGTTTGTTGCAGTCAATTCGTTGGCGTCGTGTTCATTCATTTTTCATTTGTATTTCCTTCTGCGATTCTGGCCGTGGAGACATTGCGACACAAAATACAGCCCCTATGTTCGTTCGTTCGCTCTCCCTCTCTCTCTCTCTCTCTCTCTCTCTCTCTCTCTCTCTCTGATGTTGAGAGAGCGAGAGAGAAGCATTTTTTCTTCTTGTGGCACCTACCTTTACCTTTATCGGTCTAAAATATCCAAACATACAAAAATGTATGTGTAGGCTACATATAGGCTAAATATCTAAGAATATTACTGAGATCAGACTGAATCCTCAGCTGAGTAAAAAATTTAAAAGCAAATATATATTTTACATTTTCTGAAGAAAATATGAGTGCAGCTTAGATTTTTATTTCCATACACGGGTGTTTCTGCAACACTTTTGACTCTCCCAATTTAAAAAAAAAAAAAAAACAAAATCAGCCTCTAGGAATTTCAATTTTAACTATCACAGTCTGTAATACATATAAAAATGTACACAAAATTGAATGTCGACGTTAAGATTTGAATCTGGAACATGTTTATTTTTTATTTCATCTCTTCTTCTTACAAAACGTCCTTACCGCAACATTACAATAATGGTAATTTTATACACTTTTCTTTTTTAATTTTTATAAAAATGTAATACATTTACATAGTTACTTTCGAGATTTGTCCATTTTTGTAAATACCGATATTAAAAAATTATTTAAAATTAGGACATTTTATGATATTCTTTATGTCATGGAAAATTTGGATGCTAACCTTAGATATCAATTGTTTTAATACACGCCAAAGATAAAATATTTCGCTTTTTAATGACAAATATTGTCATTTGAATGTCCAAATCATCTCTACTGAAAGGTTAAAATATTTTTTGCAAACAACAGTCTGATTAATAATTAAAATAAATCATTGCTGCGGTAATGACAGTTTGTGTGGGTAAGGACGCAATGTTAATGACACATGTTAATAATGTAACCTTAACAATAGGTTACTGTATAAAAACAGTAACAGACAAAAAGAGAAGGTATTTTGTTAAAGAGGTATTGCAGGAAAGACTGGATTAACCTGATTTTCTTGTTTCAAAAACTAATACTTCTATGAACTTCTATTATAGCAACAAAGTAATTTGAGGCCTTCAGTATTTTGTTTTGTCCTCTGGTTTCTTTTGTTTATCCTCCACTGTCTTCTTTTCTGATTTGTCAGTTTATCGGCTCTTTTCTAATGCTCTTTTTCCGTAACTATTCATATCTTTTCTCAGGGTCTTTTCTCAGTACGTCTCTGCATTTCTGTTATCTTATTAGATGAATTTGGTATCTTCTAGGGTTGCAAAAATGGCATGTTTATATTTAGATTACAATAGACTTAACATTTGCAATATACACTGATCAGCCACAGCATTAAAACCGCATGCCTAATGTCATGTAGGTCCCCCTCATGCTGCCAAAACAGTTCTGATATATCAAGGCAAGGACTCCACAGGACCACTGAATGTGTCCTGTGGTATCAGGTTGCAGGATGGGGCTTCCATGGATCAGATTTTTTTCATTAAGCACATCCCTTGTGATGCTCAATCGAATTGAGATATGGGGAATTTTGATGCCGAGGCAATGCCTCTTTGTCATGTTCCTCAAACCAATCCTGAACAATTTTTGCAGTGTGGCAGGGTGCATTAGCCTGCTGAACCAGGCCACTGCTATCAGGATTGGTTGAGAGGTCGAGTTCTGACACTCATGTGCCCATTGTAGGCACTTTCGTTGGTGGACAGGGGTCATCATAGGCAGGGGTCATCATTTGTCCGGTCCACTGCTAAGCAGCAAACTGCTATTCACTGTGTGCTCTGACACCTTTCTATCATGGGCACCATTAAGTTTTTCAGCAATTTTTGAGCTACAGTAGCTCTCTTTTGTGTGATCGGACCAGACAGGCAAGCTTTTGCTCCCCATGTGCATCAATGAGTCTTGGGCACCCATGACCCTGACCCCGGTTCACCGCATGTCCTTTCTTGCACCACTATTGTTATGTACTGACCACTACATAAAGTAAACACACCACAAGACCTGCTTTTTTGGAAATACTCTGATGCAGTTGACTCGCCATCACCATTTGGCCCTTGTCAAAGTCACTCAGATCTTTTCACTTATTCTTTTCACTGCTTCCAACTCAAGAAACGTCTCGGTTAAGTATGTAACCCTCGTTCCCTGAAAGAGGGAAAGGAGACGTACGTCAGTAGTGACCGACAAATTGGGATATCGCTAGAGAGCCCTATCAGCTTCGAGTGAACTACAACAGGCCACAGTTGACCGTGGACAAATACACACATGGGACCACTCACGTGGAGGGGTCACAACATGTGGAACCCAGCCAAACGTCAACGTCGGTGACGGAGGTTTGGCCTGGCATCAGACACTCCGCAATGTCCGAGCCGAAGGGGGAGGCGGAGGAACTCGACAGGGTTCTACAAGAAGGCTATAGAATCTAGCGAACGTGTTAGGTGTCGCCCAGCCCGCAGCTCTACAGATATCTGTCAGCGAGGCGCCGTGCGCCAGCGCCCAGGAAGAGGCCACTCCTCTAGTGGAGTGGGCTCTCAACCCGAGCGGGCAAGGCACGCCCTGGGATTCATACGCCAGGGCGATGGCGTCCACTATCCAGTGGGCCATCCTCTGCTTGGAGACAGCCTTTCCCTTCTGCTGGCCTCCGTAACAGACAAAGAGCTGATCTGAGGTCCTGAAGCTTTGCATTCTGTCCACGTACAGGCGCAGAGCGCGGACAGGACAGAGCAAAGCTAGGGCTGGGTCTGCCTCCTCCAAAGGCAGCGCTTGCAGGTTCACTACCTGATCTTGAAAGGGAGTGGTAGGAACCTTGGGCACATATCCAGGCCGGGGTCTCAGGATAACATGAGAGTCACCGGGCCCGAATTCCAGGCACGATTCGTCAACCGAAAATGCGCGCAGGTCCCCTACCCTCTTGAGCGAGGCCAATGCAACCAGGAGGACGGTCTTTAGGGACAGTACTTTTAACTCAGCTGATTGCAAAGGCTCGAAGGGACGACCCCGGAGAGATGTAAGAACCAGGGTCAGATCCCAAGAGGGTACAGAGGGGGGCCGGGGAGGATTCAGTCTCCTCGCCCCCTTCAAGAACCTAACGATCAGATCGTGCTTCCCTAGCGATTTACCATCAACTGCATAGTGATGTGCAGCGATAGCGGCAACATACACCTTGAGGGTGGAGGGAGACAGCCTTCGCTCCAGGCCCTCTTGCAGAAAGGAAAGCATGGCTCTGACTGAACATGATCAGGGGTCCTCTCGGTGAGAGGAGCACCATTTGACAAACAGGTTCCACTTCAACGCATAGAGGTTCCTCGTAGAAGGAGCTCTAGCGGAAGTGATAGTGTCTGTGACCGCTTGCGGGAGATCACTCAGAACCTCCGCGTCCCATCCAGGGACCACACATGGAGTTTCCACAGGTCGGGACGCGGGTGCCAGAGGGTGCCCCGTTTCTGAGTCAGAAGGTCCTTCCTCAGAGGAATGGGCCAGGGAGGTGCTGTCGCGAGGAGCTTGAGGTCCGAGAACCAGGTCCGAGTGGGCCAGTATGGAGCCACTAACAAGACCTGCTCCTCATCCTCCCTGACTTTGCACAGGAGCTGTGCGAGAAGGCTCACTGGGGGAAACGCATATTTGCGTAGGCCTCGGGGCCAGCTGAGTGCCAGGACACATCAACACTGACTGGACGCGCTCCTCGGTGAGGCGTGCGGTCCGAGCGACCGAATCCAGTTCCATACCGAGATAAGAGATCCTCTGCCCAGGAGAGAGTTTGCTCTTGTCCCAGTTGACCCGAAGACCCAACCGGCTGCGGTGAGCTAACACCATGTCCCTGTGTTCGCACAACTGCTCCCGCGAGCTGACCAGGATGAGCCAGTCGTCGAGGTAGTTGAGGATCCGAACGCCCTGTTCCTTGAGCGGAACAATGGCCGCCTCCGCAACCTTCGTAAAGACGCGGGGCGACAGGGCCAGCCCGAAGGGTAGGACTTTGTACTGATATGCCCGACCCTCGAACGCAAACCGTAGAAGGGGTCTGTGACGAGGCAGAATCGAGACATGAAAGTTTTGTGCGTCCTTCAGGTCGATCGCTGCAAACCAATCCTGGGGACGGATGCATTTGAAAATGCGCTTCTGCGTAAGCATCTTGAACGGCAGCCTGTGAAGGGACCGATTCAGGACACGCAGATCCAGGATTGGCCGTAGCCCACCGCCCTTCTTGGGTACAATGAAGTAGGGGCTGGAGAACCCTGACTCCATATCTGCAAGGTGGCAGTGTGAATGGGAGACGGCACATGGGAGGTGGCTTCGACCAACACACTGGGACCTGCTGGTGAAGTGAGAGGGGGCTGAGAGTGGCGAGGCGGGGCCTCACACACTGCCAGCTGCGCCCTCTTGGGACCTGGAGGGTTAGAAAACAGTTCTACTTCGTGGGTACCGCTGGACTCTGGAGAGCCAGCGGCGGAACAAACCAAAATTCTCCACCCGGCCCTCCTCCGGGGAGGGAGCGATGCGGGCATCGTCTCCCGAAGAACTGTTTACCTCAGCTCCAGGTCACCCTGTTTCTCCAGGACCGCTTCTCGCTAGCCAACTGACTTGGCTGCGGGCTGAGCGGGCTGGATTTTAGGCCAGCTTGTGAGATGAGAGCATCGAGAAAGCGTACTTAGACGACGACACACCTCTGCAAGGCTAGCCAGGGGTGTTTCCAGACCACCATGGTGGACATTGTCTGGCCAGGGGCCTGCGCTATGACTTACATCATGCGTAGCTCAACCCCGACTCAGAACTACCCATATGCAATGAGTGCTTTGGCCTTCCACAGACTTGCCAGGGGCCAAGACCCATGCAGGGCAGAGGTGGTGTGCCCGTAGCACTGCCACCCCACCACAGAGGGTAGTGAGAGAGAAAAAACTTTTAATGCAGATTATGACCCTTTTGGCGTTCCATATTTGGCACCAAAAAAGGCTTCCAAACTACCAAGTTTTTCACGCACGTCCGGGCTAAAGACAGGGGGCGGGGCAAGGCGAGTACGCGTCGCACCATGCCCCCAGGGGCCCGGGAAAGCATGGTCGTTAACTCTGAATCTGATTCAGCATGAGCACATCACAACCGTGGGACGCTCAGCCTCATCTTCATGTCCAGAGCCCAACAACCCTCTCTCCAATGTAGCAGTCGACATCTGATCCTCTGCTAGAGCCCTGACTAAGACGCTAGGTCCCCCATGAAAAGGACCAGCAATCCACCCAGAAGCTACCAGCCATGTGGGACAGTGAACGTGGCTGTCTAACTGAACGACACACGTGGCCATGTTGTTACCAAACATAAACCACCCACGAACATAGTCACAACATGTTTGCGATGCATTAGAGGAGTGGGGGGCCCACGGAGATTGGCTCGGCGGGTATTGCCCCACTGTGATCCTCTGGTCACCCTGGCTTATTCACCAAAAGTAGTACTTTTCTGATTCAGAAAGAGAAACTAGATCGGGGAATAGGTGAGGGGACTCCACCTCATTTGAGGCACTCGAGTCTTGACCACGCATCTAGAGCGCCTGAACAACGCGCTGGGTTGCCATGGCAACGCGCGCTGTCAGCCGGCAGCTCGACGGCACACGGCGCGCTGAGCGCTCAAGCCCTTACGAGAAAGGCAAGACAAACAACGCGCCGACGTGGGCATGCTCTCTTTTTTTTGTTTTACAAGAGAATATGAACCACCCACAAACACAGTCTCAGCATGCTAAGCAGACATGAGAGAAAGTGATTGTGGCCGTCAGTGAGGATAGGAAACGACTGCCTCCAGAAACGCACAGACAGAATGACGTCTTGAAAAAGACTCTTTTAGAAGCTCTTATTCTTTGTGCCGAAGCACACAGGGAACAGCCACGATGTGACTGCAGGTACACTTTTCACTCCCTGAGTCACAGACACAGAGGAACCGGCCCAAATCGCAAACCAAACGGGGCAAATAATGCTGTGAAAACAGCAGTTGAGAGCTGTATAACAGCTCGAGAAGCTCACTCTGGGAAAGCTCGCGGCCTCACTGTACGGTGCCATAAAGCCAGCACTGTAGAACAAAAGCTCTTCAAAGGCTTGCGAAGTCACTCTCAGACTAATAGCAGGAACACACAGGTTGGCTCCGAAGCGAAAGACAGAGTGCAATGGCATCTGCTCCCCTATTTATACCACCTTGCGGGGGCAGTGCGCATTATGCAAATATCGCACGCCAACTCCATTGGCCTGTTGTAGTTCACTCGAAGCTGATAGGGCTCTCTAGCGATATCCCAATTCGTCGGTCACTACTGACATACGTCGAACGTGACCGACTGAAAGGGAATTCAAGACTTCACTTGCTGCCTAATATATCCCACCACTTGACAGGTGCCATTGTAATGACAGAATAATGATATTCACCACACCTGTCAGTGGTTTTAATGTTGTGGCTGATCAATGTAATATACAGTATAAAACTTGAATTTGTCTCTATAGCAACGCAAGGTCTTTGTCACAACACCTAAAAATGCTGCAGTAAAGACGTGTTGCGGAAATGACATTGTTGCTAATATTGCTGATAACTGGCAGCTATCAAGGTCTGATACATCAGTCTTGACTTTTAGCACCACATATATATGCACGTATTCAACAGTAATATAAATTCATTTTTACAATGTAGTTCAAAATACACAATTACTAAGCTGAATGGTAAGGACACAAAATAAATACTTATGAAGAAAAGATGATCTTTATCTTGTGAGTGACCTAATGGGGTGGCCCAATCTGTAAGCCATGTGCTCACATGCTAATTTCTGTTTCCATAGAAACTAGATTTGTTTGGCTTTGAACAAATATTAAGAGTCTTTTTTCAGTGTTGCGGTAAGGACTCAAAAGTGTGGGACAGGTGCATTTAGATGAACAAAAATCATATAAATGATTAGTAAACAAAAAAAGAACTTTAAGATGGTGTAAAGTAACATTTATATTAAACTAATTCATTTGAAATAATGTCATATTGTAAAAGGAATTAGCTAATTTTACACATCTCAACATTGAAACCACAGGTGTGGGACATGACCAAAAATGATGTTTGGACCTATAAATGCTTCATAATTTTTCATTAAATAATATTATTCATTCATTATTTTTTAAGGTGTGTAATGACACTGTGTTTATATTTATGAAGCTTTTAGATGACAAATTTTAACAAACCTTAAATTTCACTACTGGGACTTAAAGGGGACCTATTATGCCCCCTTTTACAAGATGCAAAATAAGTCCCCAGAGTGTGTATGTGAAGTTTTAGCTCAAAATACCATACAGATAATTTTGTATAGCTTATTGAAATTGCCATGTTTAAGGTATGAGCCAAAACACGCTGTTTTTGCGCTGTCTCCCGCCCCCCTTTTCAAACAAGGGCGGAGCTTCTAGAGCTCGTGCTCCGGCATGACAGCAATAACAAAACAGGTCAGAAGTTTTGCGTCTGTCTGGCAAGCAATATCCCTTGTTTGCTGCTCTGTTCTGATGTGCTGGCCTTTGCAAATAAACATTCCACTATTAGTACAAGCCTGATATCTTTACAGAAAACATACTCGATTTAAAAGTCAGTCATCTGATTGTACTGTGCATAATAAATGAACATTTAAGAGACACGGAGCACGGCGCGATAAAATAACAACATAGCTGGTCTCATGGTGCCATTGTCACGGGAATCATATGCGGATGCAAGTTGCAAGTAAAAATCTCTTGATTGAGAAAACAGTAAAGTCCAACACGTTGCAGCCAGCAGGAGAGTGGTGACGCAGGGACTTCGATGGGCAATCCTGAACAGAAGAGTGAAGACCGTGTGTAGAGTACCCGGAGTGAAAGGAGAACACCAGGTGAGAAATCCAAACGAGACTGGAACCGGAACGGCACGACACGATGACTCAGACTGAGGAACACACGAGGAGAACAGGAAGCAGCACGGGGAATCTCCAACAACGATCTGACAAACATGAGACGAAAGACAGGGCAATAAATAGGCTGGTAGATGACATTCAGCTGCCGCTGATCACTGATAATCAGTGGTGACGCCCACATGAAACAATCAGCGTGACGAAACACACACGCACACACAAACACACAAGACCAGAATGAGACAGCGGATTACCAACCGTGACAGTACCCTCCCTCCTAGGAACGCCTCCTGGCGTTCCCAGACAAACCTACCTGTCGATTGTAATCATCGATAAGGGAGTGATCCAGGATGTCCCTAGCAGGAACCCAACTTCTCTCCTCCGGACCGTAACCTTCCCAGTCCACCAAGTACTGGAATCCGTGTCCCCTCCGTCTCGAGTCCAGAATACGGTTTACCGAATATGTAGGTTCCCCGTCTACGAGTCGCAGCAGTGGGGGAACCGGGGCCGGCGGATTAATGTGTGAATGAAACACGGGTTTAATCTTTGATACATGGAAGGCGGGATGTATTCTCCTGTACGCCGGAGGAAGTTTGAGTCGGACAGCCACCGGACTAATGATCTTGGTGACAGGGAACGGGCCAATAAATTTGGGAGCTAACTTGTTAGATACGGAGCGGAGCGGAATGTTCTTGGTAGAAAGCCACACCTTTTGACCCACGACGTATACGGGAGGCTTCGACCAGTGGCGATCGGTCTTAGCCTTGGTGCGTGCCCCCACCTGAAGGAGAGTCTCATGGGCTCTACTCCAAGTGTGGCGGCACCTCTGGACGAAGGCGTGAGCAGAGGGGACCGCGACTTCGGAAAGACTGGGAAAGATAGGTGGCTGGTAACCTAAGCTACATTCAAACGGAGAGAGGCCCGTGGATGACACTGGTAACGAGTTATGAGCGTACTCAACCATAAAGAGTTGCTGACTCCAGGAGGAAGGATTCTTGGATACCAAACATCGCAACACTCTCTCCAAATCCTGGTTGGCTCTCTCGGTTTGGCCATTGCTTTGAGGATGGAACCCCGAAGACAGACTGACAGTCGCACCCAGTAACTTACAAAACTCCTGCCAAAATTTGGACACAAATTGGGGACCCCTGTCGGAAACTACGTCCATCGGGAGGCCATGTAACCGAAAGACGTGATCTACAACAGTTACCGCTGTCTCCTTGGCAGAAGGTAATTTAGGCAAGGGAATAAAATGAGCCTTCGAGAACCGGTCCACTACGGTCAAAACGACCGTCTTTCCCTGGGAGGGTGGGAGGGCGGTAATGAAATCTAGCGCAATGTGGGACCAGGGTCTCGAAGGGACAGACAGCGGTTGGAGTAACCCATCTGGGGGTCGATTGGAAGTCTTACCAGTGGCACAAACCGAACAAGCCAAAACAAAATTGCGAATGTCGTGAGCCATCGATGGCCACCAGAATCGTTGCTTGACCAAAAAACTGGTGCGATTGACTCCTGGATGACAAGCAACGTTGGAACAATGCCCCCACTTGATAACGTCGGACCGTAACCCCTCCGGCACAAATAATTGATTCGGTGGGCAACCGAGCGGAGGCATTACCCCTTCTAAGGCCGTACTGACCCTCGATTCGACCTCCCATGTCAGAGTGGAGACCACTAATGTCTCGGGTAAAATACACTCGGGAGTAGACGGGCGTTCGGAAGGATCAAAAATACGTGACAAAGAATCGGGTTTGATATTCTCGGAACCCGGGCGGTACGAGAGAGAAAAATCAAATCGTCCGAAAAAAAGTGCCCACCGAGCCTGCCTGGAGTTAAGTCTTTTAGCAGACCTGATATATTCCAGGTTCTTATGATCAGTCCAAACGATAAAAGGTACCCCCGAGCCTTCTAACCAATGACGCCATTCTTCCAACGCTAATTTGACCGCCAACAACTCTCTGTTACCAATGTCATAATTACGTTCGGCGGGTGATAAACGATGGGACAAAAACGCGCAGGGATGCATCTTGTCGTCTGTGGAAGAACGTTGAGACAGAACTGCACCTACCCCCACCTCTGACGCATCGACCTCCACCACGAACTGACGTGAAGGATCAGGGGCTATGAGAATGGGGGCCGAAACGAAGCGGCTCTTAAGTTTGGCGAATGCAGCCTCAGCTGTATCGGACCACCTGAACATCGTTCTGGGGGAGGTCAAGGCGGTCAGAGGCGCAGCTAGTTGGCTGAAATTGCGAATGAAACGCCGGTAAAAATTGGCAAACCCCAGAAACCTCTGTAGGGCCTTACGGGAATCTGGACTTGGCCAATCTACCACAGCCTTAACCTTGTCAGGGTCCATACGTACTCCCTCAGACGAGACGATGTATCCTAGAAAAGAAACAGACTGTGCATGAAAATCGCATTTCTCCGCCTTGACAAAAAGCCCATTCTCTAGCAGCCTCTGAAGCACTCGCCTGACGTGCTGAACGTGTTCCTGGAGAGAAGAAGAAAAAATCAATATGTCATCCAGGTAGACATATATGAACTGGTCAACCATATCTCTCAACACGTCATTGACGAGTGCCTGAAAAACCGCCGGGGAGTTGGACAACCCGAAGGGCATGACCAAGTATTCAAAGTGCCCCCTGGGGGTGTTAAAGGCGGTTTTCCACTCATCCCCCTTCCGAATGCGAACCAAATGATAAGCGTTACGTAAATCCAATTTTGTGAAAACGGATGCTCCCTGCAACCTCTCGAAGGCTGAAGACATCAACGGCAAAGGATAGGTATTCTTTACCGTGAAGTTGTTCAGTCCTCGGTAATCAATACAAGGTCGCAAGGAACCATCCTTCTTCCCCACAAAAAAGAACCCCGCCCCCGCTGGAGAAGAGGAAGGTCGGATGAACCTTGCTGCTAGAGAATCAGAAATATATTTCTCCATGGCCTCCCTCTCGGGAACAGAAAGAGAGTAAAGTTTGCCTTTAGGTGGAGATTTACCTGGCAGTAAATCTATAGCACAGTCATAGGGACGATGCGGAGGGAGAGAAGCAGCACGGGACTTACTGAACACTTCCTTCAGATCCAGGTACTCCACGGGCACGTTTGATAAATCCGCTGCCTTCTCCTGAAACACAGAAACAGACACAGACGGATAAGCAGACACAAGACAAGACTCATAACACTGAGTGCTCCATTCGGAGATAGAGTGCTGGCGCCAATCCACCCTGGGGTTGTGTTGATTAAGCCAGGGATGACCAAGAACTATGGGTGCCAGAGGGGAGTCCATGAGGAGAAACGTGATGGTTTCAGTGTGGTTGCCTGACGTAGTAAGAGTTATGGGACCGGTAGTAAGGGAGATGCTGGGGAGTTCCTGTCCATTGAGAGCATTAACGGAGATCTGTCTGGTGAGAGGTGTGATGGGGAGATGAAATTTCTGAGCGAAATGAATGTCCATGAAATTACCTTCGGCTCCGGAGTCCAGTAAGGCTTGGCAGGTATGTGTGTGGTTGGCCCATCTCAGTCTTACCGGAAGGAGAGTAGATGGTGAGGACTTCTCGGCAGAGATCCCACCCGAGAGTATCCTCTTCATTACTATCGGGCTTGTTCTTTTACTGGACACGCATTTAAAAAATGGCCCGCTCCTCCGCAGTACAGACATAGTCCTCGGGACCTCCGCCTCTCTCTCTCCTCCCGGGAAAGCAGAGCTCTCCCTACCTGCATGGGCTCGGGATCAGCGATGGGACCGACCGTGTCTCCCTCGTTGGTCGATCGACCTTCCGCGCCTCTGAGTCTTTGGTTAGGATGAGTGTACCGCTCCAGGCGGTTAAGACGAGCATCCACTCGCAATGCCAGGTCGATAAGTCTGTTGAGACTCTGGGGAAGGTCCAAGATGTAAATCTCCCTTTGGACACGGTCGGCCAGCCCATGCAGGAACATGTCCCACTGAGCCTCTTCGTTCCATCTGCACTCTGCCGCCAACGTTCTGAACTCAATAGAGTAGTCGGCTACTGTACGATCACCTTGTTTTAGTTCTGCGAGGAGTCTGGCAGCGTCCTTGCCTGCCACCGCACGGTCGAAGACCCTCTTCATCTCGGCGGCGAGTGCCTGGAACGAGGTGCAGCATGGATCCTTGTTCTCCCACACCGCCGTTCCCCATAGTGCCGCCTGACCCGTGAGGAGGGTGAGTACAAACGCCACCTTGGACTCTTCTCTCTCAAAGGTCCGGGGCTGTAGGGAAAAATGCATAGAACACTGTGTAAGAAAGGCTCTGCAAAAATTGGGCTCACCAGCATAGCTCTGAGGAACAGGTAGGCGTGGCTCAGGTTGGTCACCCGGCTCCGGTGGTGTGGGGGGAATTGGCGGTGTGGGCGGCGCAGTGGGATTTCTCAGAAGTTGTAATTGTTGGGAGAGCTCGGACACCTGCGTCACAAGCGCTTGCACAGCGCGCCCTGTGGTGGTGATACTCTCCTGCTGCTGGTCCATACGAGCGATACTGTGGTTGATGAACTCAGTCAGTGAAGCTGAACTTGCTGCATCCATAACGTTGGTCAGATCGTTCTGTCACGGGAATCATATGCGGATGCAAGTTGCAAGTAAAAATCTCTTGATTGAGAAAACAGTAAAGTCCAACACGTTGCAGCCAGCAGGAGAGTGGTGACGCAGGGACTTCGATGGGTAATCCTGAACAGAAGAGTGAAGACCGTGTGTAGAGTACCCGGAGTGAAAGGAGAACACCAGGTGAGAAATCCAAACGAGACTGGAACCGGAACGGCACGACACGATGACTCAGACTGAGGAACACACGAGGAGAACAGGAAGCAGCACGGGGAATCTCCAACAACGATCTGACAAACATGAGACGAAAGACAGGGCAATAAATAGGCTGGTAGATGACATTCAGCTGCCGCTGATCACTGATAATCAGCGGTGACGCCCACATGAAACAATCAGCGTGACGAAACACACACGCACACACAAACACACAAGACCAGAATGAGACAGCGGATTACCAACCGTGACAGCCATTGCATGCTATCACAGTCCCACATATGATTATGAGCATGACAAATTAAAGCGATCGACTTCACATTGCTTTTATATGCAATTTTTAACTACCACATTCCTATTAACGATCATTCTGGTAGCACGTGAAGGCAGCATCAGTGAAAACAGACAGACAATGGTAGCTTTAGCAACATTAGCCTTACAAGTGCCAAGAAGCTCTTTCAGAAAGGCGATTTGGAAAACAAACACGTGATACTTACTTCTTCTGGAGGTGTAGCTGGATCACGAACAGTTGGCACTGCTCCATCCCTCAGGAACAACTTTTGTGCAAAACCTGCTTTATACTGACCCTCATTCACAAATTCCGGTGTAAAATGATTCGCGCAGACATAAACAAATTTCGGCAAAGTTGAGGGAGTATTTCCTTTGAAAACAAAATTAATCCACCTCGTCTTCAGCGGCTCAGATTTCGGGAGTAAATGGAGAGAGCTATGTGGATTAATACATCCAGCTACAGAACACCTAAAATGCATGGGAGACATTCTCGTCAGTGCAGCAATGGCGGACTGTGTACAACTCGCTGTGAACTCGATCAGGGCGGTTCTATGTTAAAACGGCAGTGTCTGTCAACATTCGTGGGTGAGGCCTTTGGCTAATGTGACGTCACATTAGCACCATGGCTGAAAACAGGTCATTAGGAGACACTGCTTATGATTTATGGGGATAAAAAAAAAAGGTGTGGGTGGATTTTTATCACTATAGGGTGGTTGTGTACACACACTGCCAACACACGTTTATGTTACACACCATGTAAAAGTTAATTTTGCATAATAGGTCCCCTTTAAAAGTGCCCGTAGTTACAGAATCACTCACATACAGGTAAGCATGTCAGTAACAAAACTTTCACTATCGTCAGGAACAAAACTTTCTGTTATTGTTAGGCTGCATAAATTAGGTCAGCCAGAACCGGAAACACTTCCTATAACACCAGATGTACTCGTTACATCAGAAGAAGAATGGCATCTACGCTAACATTAGTCTCTCTGTTTATCCCGAGGTTTACCGTAGTCAGCCGTATCCGGGCTGTATCCAGGTGAGATCGAGGACCTAGACATGACCACAACGCAGCCCTGAAGTGTCAGCAGAGATTGAGTCAACTAGATCATCCACTATGAAGGCCTCATCGACACGACAGCCAGTGGCACAGTTCCTCAACAAACCGTCAATACCGGAGTGATGAATACGATCCTCAACCTGATGTCACCTGTTGGAGTTTGGGTTCCTTGCCGCTGACTTGCTTAGTTGGGGACACTTGACATTTGATATTCAACAGTGTTTTGATCTGCCAGCATTGACACCATTGTATGCGAACTGAACTGAGCTGGATGATGACATCACTGTTCACTCCAGTGCTGATATAGATAAATTAACTAAATTAATAACTATTGATTCTTACAACCGAATGAATCAATACTGAATTTATTTAAGATGGACAATGATACCATTTTCTTTAAGAGCTGCTGTGCAGCCAAAATTATATACCAGTTATCACTGTAAAGCTGCTTTGACACAATCTGCATTGTAAAAAGCGCTATATAAATAAAGGTGACTTGACTTGACCTATCACTACTAGCAAATTAACAGGATTACATTAATCTGGCCATTTACTAAAGGACATTTACTTTTCTTTTTTGGCAGGGAGCATTATTAAACACTCTTAGTGTGCCAACATCAAGACACTAGACTAGTGTGCCAACATCAGGGATTGAGTCCATGGCCCATTTAAGACACAAGAGATAGGCCTATACTGTGACGGTGTCATGTAAAATGTTTCAAGCCCTGGAAAATTTGCCAACAACAGGTTGGTACACTGTAAACAATGTTTGTTATTTTCTTTTATATGTTTTGTTTCTTTTATGTTTTTGTTATCATTATCATGCTATTTAGTTTAATGTTTATTGAATTATTTTGCTGTTGTGTTACCCTGATGCCGTTTTGTCTTTATGTGTATGTTATTATGAGTATTATTTCTGTTCTGTGCTTAGAAATCATGTTCTGGAAAAACTCCATGAGGGCCATCAGGAAATAGTAGAGTGCAGAGAATGAGCACGCCAGCCATGTATAGGGCCTTTTGGCTACGTTCAGACTGTCAGTCCAAATCCGATTTTTGTGCATATCCAATTGAAATCCGATGCAATTTAGCAAACTGAACGTCAAAAATTCATGTTTAAATTGAACAAACCTTACCAAGAGGAACACTAATCACACTAATGGTGATTAATGTTTTTTTTAAAATCACTAAATAGATGTTTTATCATTTAATTAACTAAAAGACAAATATGTACATATTCTCATCAAACAGGTTTATTAGATATGGCAAGAAAAGAATGGATAAACAGGTAAGTGGTGATTCTTGAGATTGTTAGCAGATGAAATAGACTTAAATAGACTGGATAACTGTGAGTCTTTGTCTTACAGAACTGGAGGAGCACACACACACACAAGGGAACAACTCTGAGATGAGGGATGACTGTAAGATGATTTGGATGACGTAACAGCAGTAATCAGGAACATAAAAGGGGGTAAGCAGTCTGTAGCATCAAACAAGGTCAGACTAATGACTGAGGGATTGTGTGTGCTCTATAGTGCAGTTTATGAGGGCTTGAGTTCCAGGTGTGAGTGGTTAGGTGCCAGGGAGGATGATGGGAAACGCAGTCTGTGACAATATACTGTGATGTACTGCTAACAAGTAAATATAACGAGGGGAAACAGGACATAAACCAAGAGTACAGACACAGAACTATGACAACAAAATACAAAATATGTATTGTTATTGCTTTGTTGTAGCTATTTTAATGATATAATTGTTGGGTGCTGCCCCTTTAAGGACGCTGGTACGGTGGGAACATGTGATTGCTTAGAAAAAAAAGTTGCAGATAGAAAATCACTGATAGAGAAAGCCATGTTGTTCTCATGTTAAACCTCACTTAACTTCTATAACGATTCCAGTTTGAAACTATAACTTAAAACTATATATTCCCAGTGTGGTGAGTAATTCATATATTGTTTAAGTGAATTGATAATTTCTGATATGTTGTAGATCGCTATTTGCGATTAGCGCCATTGCGCCTAAACGGCTAATTTTATACACTTGTATTTTGATGTTAGTGTAGACATTTACTGTTTTATATTGCTTGTTGAAATATTCATGCAATATATGTTGCATTTAGTTGGTAAACAAAGTTTAGTACGTGTTTGTGACACAGAGACTGTTCTAGAAATATGTGATAATGCTTAATGCATATACGTAATATTTTCTGCCAATATGTGATATTAGCGTTATAGGGATTATTATATTTTGATTTATAAGCATATAATTTAATGCTTACAATCTAAAGCTGATGTTTAAATGTTTGTAGAAATTTATTTGGTGATGTGAACAATACTGGATAGTAATTGTGAATTGTTTTGTTTTACAGTTTGACCACACACACACACACACACACATATACACATAATGTGCAAAAAATACTCAACTAAAACTACAACAACAACGACCAAATGTGTACATTGTGAGTTCTGCACGAGAGGAATAAAAGACAAAATCAAGATCTAAGTTAATGTTATCATTTCATGGGTAACAATAATGATTTATTAATAAAAAACTACATACATATAAAAATGCTTTAAAAAGAAAAAAAACTTGAGATTAATACTTGTTTTTAATAAACAGAGAATTACTTAAATTATGTAAACATACAAAATAGTATTGTATTGTTTTTTTTTTTTTTTTAAACATAAGGAATGTTTATTTTATATTGTATTTTAATATTTTATATTATATTTTATATTTTAATTTATTTTAGATTAGATTAGGTTAGATGACCTGGAAAAATGTGTTAACAATAAGCGAAACTGGAACATGAATTTACATTGAATTAAAAAATCAGTGAGGAATTTGCTTCTGCAATTCTGAACACCACTGCATGCTGGACAGAAAATATAATTCCACAGCTTTGGGAAAACATAAAAAACATCAGAGCTGTTTAATAGTGCAATATGACAATATGATATAATATATAATTGATATAATAAACAATCTGGCACCTGGCAATTACATAATTGCTCTAGACATGGGTTTTCAAACCTTTGCTAAAGACTCCTAAAGGCTTCAGGAATAGTTTGAGAAAGCAATCTCATCTGTCTTGCCTTGTGCCATCAGACAGAAATGCTGTCTGTTCCTCACGTGTTTGACTGCATGTTTCACACATGGCTGCCCAGTGAGCAGTTATGACATCACACTACACACCAGTATTGCATTAATTTTTTGTACTATGCTATTGCACTCTGTGTTCACGCTGTGTTCACAATGTACCAAAGAACATCTTGAAAAAAATCACTTTTTTCAGGTGGTAACATGCTCAATGAAACAAAATTGCCCATATTTCATAAACATTCTAGAAATGCATGTTAAATATTTTTTAATTTTACATCATGGCGGTACTTTGTTTTACATATTTCAAAATCCTAAAGCTGTATGTTTATGTCTGTGTTTAAATGAATTCTGAAGTTTCAATGCTATCTCAAACATTTTGAATGTAGTACGTTCACAGTAACTAAAGTGGATTGCATTAATTCAGACTGGATGCATGACAGTGAATGGTTTGAAAATGGAGGAAGCAGTATTATGTAATTTTATATGTGTGAGTGCCAAAAGAGAAGGGCGTGTCAGTGTAATGACAAGTAGAGGTATTTATAGCCTCACAAGAGAAACAACAGATTTAGGCCACCAAGAGTATATGTGTATGGCACAAGGACACAGTTGCATAATCACCACTAAGAAGCTCAATCCACAAAAAACACACATATACGCAAACACATAATTGTATACAATTATAGAAGGGGCCGTTTGATGTGGACAGCTATGCTCATTAATGCCATCTCAGTGAAGTACACTTGGGAGTAATGAAGACAACAATAAAGACAGCTAATTCTTGACACCTTAGTCAAGTCAAGTCATCTTCATTTATATAGCACTTTTTACAATACAGATTGTTTCAAAGCAGCTTCACAGTGATAATAGGTATTTAATTAATGGGCAGAGATTGTTTTGGCTTTACAGCAGCTCTAGGAAAAAATTATTATCGAGCAAAAGTAAGTTTTTGATTGATTCACTTCAGTTGTAAAAATCATTAATTATTAACTAAGGGGTCGCTTAAATGACACCTTTTTAACTGAAAACAGAAGACTTTTAATGAGTTCTTGCCATTCATTTACGTGATTAGTCTATAGGTATGCGAGTTTGAATGTGTATGTGCGCAGACGCTTGGTCTTTCTTTACAAAGTGACATCGCCAAATTACTTGTCTGGTCAGCATAATACAGAATTATTAGTCGTTTCCGCGGATCCTTGCAAACTGGAATCATTTTGATAACGTTATTCTATACAAAAGGGAAAGGAAAGGGAAGGAGGCCTTCGCAGGGGATAGTTTAGTTGACGCTTCAGGGCTGCATTGTCGTCGTGTCTAGGCGCAGGTCCTTCATCTCATCTGGATACGGCCTGGATCTGGCAGACTACGGTAAACCTCGGGATAAACAGAGAGAGACTAATATTAGCGTAGACACCATTCTTTTTATGATGCAGCGAGTACATCAGGTGTTATGGGAAGTGTTCCCAGTTCCGGCTGACCTAATTTATGCAGCCTAACAATTTACAATTTGAATTATAGAAGTAGATAATGTGTTATGTGTATGCCAGGTTAAAGAGATGTGTTTTTATTCTAGATTTAAACTGACAGAGTTTGTCTGCTTCCCGAACAATGCTAGGAAGACTGTTCCAAAGTTTAGGTGCTAAAAAGGAAAATGATCTACCATCAATTTTGATATACTAGGTATTATCAACTGGCCAGAATTTTGAGATCGCTATAGACGTGAAGGACTGTAATGTGTTAAGAGCTCGCTCAAGTACTTGGGAGCTAAACTATTTAGTGCTTTGTAAGTAATTAGCAAGATTTTAACATTTATACAATGTTTAATAGGGAGCCAATGCAGTGTTGACAGAACTGGGTTAATATGGTCATACTTCCTGGTTCTAGTAAGAACTCTAGCTGCTGCATTTTGGACCAGCTGGAGTTTGTTTATTAGGCATGCAAGGCAACCACCCAGTAGAGCAATACAATAATCTAGCCTTGAGGTCATGAATGCATGAACTAACTGTTCCGCATTTGTCATTGAGAGCATATGTCATCATTTAGATATATTTTTAAGATGGAAGAATGCGGTTTTACAAATACTAGAAATGTGGCTTTCAAATGAAAGATTGGTATCAAAGAGAACACCCAGGTTCCTAACTGATGACGGAGACTTGACAGAACATCCATCAAGTGTTAGATAGTATTCTAGGTTATTACGTGCAGAGGTTTTTGGTACAATAACTAGAATCTCTGTTTTTTGTTTTTTTTTTCTTCAGAATTAAGTAGTAGGAAATTGCTAGTCATCTAATTTTTTATATCAGCTATGCATTCCATTAATTGGACTACGCACTTAGACTACGTCAGAAACAGAACATGGAATCCATTCACTGTCGGGAATGTGTTGTCTCGCGTCTCACCGTGCCGCATCCAGTATTGTCAACTGATTAAAATGGGTTCTATTATAATTTGACGCGTCGCATCGCGCCG
The DNA here is from genome assembly GCF_019924925.1 of Ctenopharyngodon idella. Lineage (NCBI taxonomy): Eukaryota > Metazoa > Chordata > Actinopteri > Cypriniformes > Xenocyprididae > Ctenopharyngodon > Ctenopharyngodon idella. The sequence goes on from NC_067227.1 coordinate 6,164,524, forward strand.
CTCGCGTCCGGTGTAGACACGGTGTTATATTTTTTTAAAACAGCGACAACTTCGTCGCAGATATGTGTGTTTTAGCAAGGCGGTCTATGTTGCAAGTTGGTGAATGAAGATACTTGCCAGGTTACATGTCATTACTCTGCTTTATTAATTTATCCAGTGTAAAACCCGGACACTGCCACAAAAATGTGGCTTTTTGTTAATGACTGTCCTACTACAGGATTTAACACAGAGTAACAGCTCACTACCAGTTACAAAAGACACTGTAACTGTCTCAATTAATTTAAATTATCCTTTGACTATGTTCTGGCCCGCCATCTAGTGGCGAAAATTTTTTTTTGGCCCGATGCCAAACTTAATTGCCAACCCCTGGTCTAAATCCTGACTGGAAATCCTCACAGATACCATTTCTTTCTAAAAAGGAGCATAGTTGTGAGGATACTGCCTTTTCTAATATCTTTGACAGAAAAGGTAGATTCGAGATTGGCCTGTAATAGACTATTTCTGTAGGATCAAGTTGTGTTTTTTTTTTTAACAAGAGGTTTAATAATAGCTAGCTTAAAAGTTTTTGGTACGTATCCTAATGACAAAAATGAATCAATGACATTAAGAAGAGGATCTATGACTTCTGGAAGCATCTCTTTCAGTAGCTTAGTCGGTATAGGGTCTAACATACTACATGTTGTTGATTTAGATGATTTAATGAGTTTAGACAGTTCTTTCTCTCCTGTAGCAATGAATGGAGTTTTTCCTCAGGGACACTACAATGCACTGTCTGATGTGATACTGTAGTAGACGGTTCCATAGTTATAATTTTCTCTCTAATATTATCAATCTTGTAAGTAAAGAAGTTCATGGAGTCATTGCTGCTGTGCTGTTTGGAAATGTAAGGGGTCGAAGCTTTATTTCTCATTAATTTAGCCACTGTATCAAATAAATACCTAGGGTTGTGTTTGTTTTCTTCTAAAAGGGTTGAAAAATAATCAGATCTAGCAGTTTTTAAGGCCTATTTTATACGCAATCATGCTCTCTCTCCACAAAATGCGGAAAACCTCTAGTTTTGTTTTATTCCAGCTGCGCTCCATTTTTCTGGCTGCTCTTTTAAAGGGTTAGTTCACCCAAAAATGAAAATTCTGTCATTTATTACTCACCCTCATGCCGTTTTGCACCCGTAAGACCTTCGTTAATCTTCGGAACGCAAATTGAGATATTTTTGTTTAAATCCGATGGCTCTGTGAGGTCTACATAGGGAGCAATGACATTTCCTCTCTCAAGATCCATAAAGGTACTAAAAACATATTTAAATCAGTTCATATGAGTACAGTGGTTCAATATGAATATTATAAAGCGACGAGAATATTTTTGGTGCGCCAAAAAAAACAAAATAACGAATTATTTAGTGATGGCCGATTTCAAAACACTGCTTCAGGAAGCTTCGGAGCATCATGAATCAGCGTGTCGAATCCGCAGTTCGGAGCGCGAAAGTCACGTGATTTCAGCAGTTTGGCGGTTTGACACGCGATCCGAATCATGATTCGACACGCTGATTCATAATGCTCCGAATCTTCCTGAAGCAGTGTTTTGAAATCGGCCATCACTAAATAAGTTATTTTGTTTTTTTTGGTGCACCAAAAATATTCTCGTCGCTTTATAATATTAATATTGAACCTCTGTACTCACATGAACTGATTTAAATATGTTTTTAGTACCTTTATGGATCTTGAGAGAGGAAATGTCATTGCTCCCTATGTAGGCCTCACGGAGCCATCGGATTTAAACAAAAATATCTTAATTTGTGTTCCGAAGATCAACGAAGGTCTTACGGGTGTAAAACGGCACGAGGGTGAGTAATTAATGACAAAATTTTCATTTTTGGGTGAACTAACCCTTTAAGGGCCGAGTGTGCTCGTTGTTTCTTTAATCTTTTTTAAGTGCAAAGGAGCAACTGTGTCTAAAGTGCTGGAAAAGAGAGTCAATAGTTTCTGTTGCATCATCGAGTTCTTCTAAGCTATCTGGTATGCTGAGGAGATGAAACTGATCAGGAAGATTATTTATAAAGTAATCTTTAGTGGTAGAAGTGATGCTTCTACCATATTTGTAACCAGGAGTTGGCTTTGCAGCCTTGGCTAAATGAAGTATACATGAGACTAGATAATGAGCTCTGCTGCAGAATTTCAACGGCATCAATGTCAATTCCATGTGACAATATTAGATCTAAAGTATGATTACGACAAGGAGTGGATCCTGACATGTGTTGCCAAACTCCAAGTTTAGAATAAAATCTCTAAATGCCAATCCCAGTGTGTGTTTTTTATTATCTACATGGATTTTAATATTACCAACTTTATCCGCAGCCAGTACTAACTCTGATAGAAAATCAGCAAATTCTTTGATAAAGTCTGAATGGTGCCCTGGTGGCCTGTATACAGTAGCCAGCACAAATGTCAAGTGGAATTTATCACTTACACTAGATAACATTACATAAAGCACTATCACTTCAAAAGAATTATATTTGAAACTAGCCCTCTGAGTAATACTGTAAATTACAGCAACACGTCCCCCTTTGTCTTTTGGACGTGGCTCATGTTTATAACAGTAATCTTGGGGTTTGGAAATGTAATATAATCGTCTGGTTTTAGCCAGGTTTCTGTCAAACGCAGCACATCTAGGTTATGATCTGTAATCATATCTTTTACAAAAAGTGATTTTGTAGACAGGGATCTAATATTAACCAAGCTTTATCATTTGTTCATCTGTATTATATCTGTTTTTTATTTGTTGAACATCAATTACATTTTTACCCTTAAATTGGTTTGAGAGTTTTTTTGTATTTACCAATTCAGGGAACAGACACGGTCTCTATGTGATGATATCTAGGTGAAAGAGTCTCTATGTGTTGGGATTTATCTGACTTCTGTGACGTGAGACAGCTAGCAGACGGTTTGTTTAGCCAGTCTGTCTGCTTCCTGACATGGGCCCCAGTTAGTCAAGGTTCATCTCTAATGGGGCGTTCACACCAGACACGACTTGCGCTAATAAATCGCGGTATTCACACGTAGTTGGAAGCTTGAACATTTTAAGTTTACTCACTTCATTTGCGTGTGAAATTCACTTCACAACAGACGCGAATTCGCGTCATGGGAGGGGCTTCTGTCCCTCAGACTCTCCACTTCTTTCTGCACACTTCCTCTTAATAAACACATCAACTCATCAGTGGGAAAGTAGTTGTAAAATACGGCGAATAAGCTCAATTTGCCGGCTTTAGCTAGCTTGTTATCTCAATATGTATATATGTAGCTCAAATTAAGTAAAGAGCGTTTTTTACAACTTACCAGATTGTCCGACCTCCTCGCTCACTTTCTTCCAAAAACGTTTCCAATAGTATATGAACTCTATATTATTCTGCATACATCACTTAGACACCCAGCCACTGAGTGATGATAGTCTGCTATGTATCTCATCACTCCGACGAACAGGGAGGGGTCCAGAGCAAATTACAGTTTCTGACATCGTACTTGCGAGTTCACACACCTCTTTAATGTTAATTTTAGTGATCTCCAACTGGCGAAGTTATTATTATTAACGTCGGCACTAACATCATTAGTGCCGACGTTAATAACAATCTTAGTGAATTTACAATCAGCATTAGCCAGCACTTTTAAATTTGCTTTGATGTCAGGCACTCTGGCTCCCAGCAAACATGTGGCTAGTAGCTCTATTTTCATGTTCCATGTAATAGAATCACCAATAACGTCTCGGTTACGTATGTAACCCTCGTTCCCTGAGGGAGGGAACGGAGACGTACGTCAGTAGTGACAATCTAGTCCGCACTACAGTGAGGGTACAGCAACTGTGGCGATGGGACGTACGTCTCCGTTCCCTCCTTCAGGGAACGAGTGTTACATACGTAACCGAGATGTTCCCTTTCAGTCGGTCACGTTCGACGTACGTCAGTAGTGACCGACGAATTGGGATCCCAAATAAAGCGCCACAGTATGAACCCCTTCCAGTGCCCAGCGCAAGCTCTAGCCACTCAGCGCACCAGTGGGACGGGGAAGGGGGCAAGCTTACACCGAGAGAGTCTACTGCTGTTCCGACATACCCACTAAGTAAACTAGACTACACTGGGGAAGCGAACCCGTAGGGGATGCTGCGGAGACCACTACCCACCCGTAGGGGAGGAATTTACGTGGAGAGTACACATATGGACTGGCCATGGGCAGTTCACATATGGAGTCCCTGGGATGGCTCCACCTGGGTAGGGGGAGACTCATCTGACAGGTGACAGCAGAGCTGGCTCTGCTAGGGAAAGACACTGGCTCGCCGTAGGGAGTTGACCGTGGACAAATACACACATGGGACCACTCACATGGAGGGGTCACGACATGTGGAACCCAGCCAAACGTCAACGTCGGAGACGGAGGTTTGGCCTGGCATCAGACACTCCGCAATGTCCGAGCCGAAGGGGGAGGCGGAGGAACTTGACAGGGTTCGCCAAGCGGGGAACTCAACTGGAGTAAAAAGGATGCACGTATCCGCCCCAGGGGGCGGGAGTGGCATTGCAAGCCGACACTAGAACGGGCTCTTCGCGTCTACCGGCTGGTGGAAGCGAGTACATGGGAAGATACTGGTTCTGCACGAAGGCTATAGAATCTAGCGAACGTGTTAGGTGTCGCCCAGCCCGCAGCTCTACAGATATCTGCCAGCAAGGCGCCATGCGCCAGCGCCCAGGAAGAGGCCACTCCTCTGGTGGAGTGGGCTCTCAACCTGAGCGGGCAAGGCACGCCCTGGGACTCATACGCCAGGGCGATGGCGTCCACTATCCAGTGGGCCATCCTCTGCTTGGAGACAGCCTTTCCCTTCTGCTGGCGTCCGTAACAGACAAAGAGCTGATCTGAGGTCCTGAAGCTTCGCGTTCTGTCCACGTACAGGCGCAGAGCGCGGACGGGACAGAGCAAAGCTAGGGCTGGGTCTGCCTCCTCCGAAGGCAGCGCTTACAGGTTCACTACCTGATCTCGAAAGGGAGTGGTAGGAACCTTGGGCACATATCCAGGCCGGGGTCTCAGGATAACGTGAGAGTCACTGGGCCCGAATTCCAGGCACGATTCGTCAACCGAAAATGCGTGCAGGTCCCCTACCCTCTTGAGCGAGGCCAATGCAACCAGAGGACGGTCTTTAGGGACAGTACTTTTAACTCAGCTGATTGCAAAGGCTCGAAAGGATGACCCCGGAGAGATGTAAGAACCAGGGTCAGATCCCAAGAGGGTACAGAGGGGGGCCGGGGAGGATTCAGTCTCCTCGCCCCCCTCAAGAACCTGACGATCAGATTGTGCTTCCCTAGCGATTTACCATTAACTGCATAGTGATGTGCGGCGATAGCGGCAACATACACCTTGAGGGTGGAGGGAGACAGCCTTCGCTCCAGGCCCTCTTGCAGAAAGGAAAGCACGGTTCTGACCGAACATGATCGGGGGTCCTCTCGCTCTGGTTGAGAGGAACACCATTCGATGAACAGGTTCCACTTCAGCGCATAGAGGTTCCTCGTAAAAGGAGCTCTAGCGGAAGTGATAGTGTCTGCGACCGCTTGCGGGAGATCACTCAGAACCTCCGCGTCCCGTCCAGGGACCACACATGGAGTTTCCACAGGTCGGGACGCGGGTGCCAGAGGGTGCCCCGTCTCTGAGTCAGGAGGTCCTTCCTCAGAGGAATGGGCCAGGGAGGTGCTGTCGCGAGGAGCTTGAGGTCCGAGAACCAGGTCCGAGTGGGCCAGTATGGAGCCACTAACAAGACCTGCTCCTCATCCTCCCTGACTTTGCACAGGAGCTGTGCGAGAAGGCTCACTGGGGGAAACGCATATTTGCGTAGGCCCCGGGGCCAGCTGATTGCCAGGGCATCCGTGCCGAGCGTGCCACCGGTCAGGGAATAGAATAACTGGCAGTGGGCAGTCTCCGGGGAGGCGAACAGATCTATCTGTGCCTCACCGAAGCGCTGCCAGATCAGCTGGACCACCTGGGGATGGAGTCTCCATTCGCCCGGAAGCGGAGGCTGCCGTGAGAGCTGGTCGGCTGCACGGTTGAGCACGCCTGGGACGTGAATGGCACGAAGCAACCTCAGATGCTTCTGACTCCATAGCAAGAGATGGCGGGCGAGTTGAGACATACGGCGGGAGCGTAGACCACCCTGATGGTTGATGTACGCAACGGCCGCAGTGCTGTCCGAGCGGACCAGTACGTGCTTGTCTGTCAACAGCTCCTGGAAGCTGCCCAGTGCAAGACGTACTGCTAGCAACTCGAGGCAATTGATATGCCAATGCAGTTGGGGCCCCGTCCACAGACCCGATGCTGCATGCCTGTTGTACGTGGCTCCCCACCCCGTGGAGGAGGCATCTGTGTGGACCACAGCATGCCTGGACACTTGTTCGAGGGGAACTCCCGCCCGCAGGAACGACCACTTGGTGAGGGTGCGACGGCAGTTCGGTGTCACAGGGACACGGAACATACCGTGCTGCCACGCCCATCTCGGGACCCGGCCGTGGAGCCAGTGTTGAAGCGGCCTCATATGAAGCAATCCGAGCGGCGTGACTGCGGCTGCCATATGCCCCAAGAGCCTCTGAAAGAGTTTCAGTGGGGCCGCTGTCCTGCGCTTGAGCATACTCAGGCAGGTCAACACTGACTGGACGCGCTCCTCGTGAGGCGCGCAGTCCGGGCGACCAAATCCAGTTCCATACCGAGATAAGAGATCCTCTTCCTGAGGGAGAGTTTGCTCTTGTCCCAGTTGACCCGAAGACCCAACCGACTGAGGTGAGCTAACACCATGTCCCTGTGTTCGCACAACTGCTCCCGCGAGCTGGCCAGGATGAGCCAGTCGTCGAGGTAGTTGAGGATGCGAACGCCCTGTTCCTTGAGGGGAACAATGGCCGCCTCCGCAACCTTCGTGAAGACGCGGGGCGACAGGGCCAGGCCGAAGGGTAGGACTTTGTACTGATATGCCCGACCCTCGAACGCAAACCGTAGGAAGGGTCTGTGACGAGGCAGAATCGAGACATGAAAATACTCGTCCTTCAGGTCGATCTCTGCAAACCAATCCTGGGGACGGACGCATTCAAAAATGCGCTTCTGCGTAAGCATTTTGAACGGCAGCCTGTGAAGGGACCGGTTCAGGACACGCAGATCCAGGATTGGCCGTAGCCCACCGCACTTCTTTGGTACAATGAAGTAGGGGCTGTAGAAGCCTGACTTCATATCGGCTGGAGGGACCGGCTCGATTGCATCCTTCGCCAGGAGGACAGCAATCTCCACCCGGAGAACAGGTGCATTGTCCAGGGACACCTGAGTGTAGTGGACACCCCTGAAGACCGGGGGACGCCAGGCGAACTGAATCGCATAGCCGAGTGTGATTGTGCGAATGAGCCAGCGGGACAGGCTGGGGAGCGCTATCCAGGCTTCCAGACACCGAGCCAGCGGGACCAAAGGCACCACAGACGCACCGGGGGTGGGGCAGCGAAGCAGAGTGCTGGAACCCGACTCGGACGGCGCAGCGGCCCAAAGTGGGGTCAGACTCTGCGAGGTGACAGTGTGAATGGCCGCGTCCGCGACCGGCACCCTGCTGTTTGGCTGGTGTTGGCTGCTGCTTTGCTGTCTTAGCAGGGGCGGAGGACGACGCAGGCGGGCGCCCTCGGCGACGAGCGGGCTGAGGCTGTGCGGCCGGCAGTGGGGTGGAGGCAGCAGCGGACCGCCGGGGCAGGACGTGTTTAATAGCCTCAGCCTGATTCTGGGCGGCAGAGAACTGCTGGGCGAAGCTCTCTACCGCGTCGCCGAAAAGGCCGACCTGTGATATGGGGGAGTCCAGGAACCGATACTTGTCGGTATCCCTCATATCTGCAAGGGTCAGCCACAGGTGGCGTTGCTGGACCACAAGCGTGGCCATCGCCTGACCAACAGAACGTGCCGTCACCTTTGTAGCGAATCTGTACAGGTATTTAATTAATTTATGGGTGAAATATATGAATATAATAAATCATAAAGCTTTATGATTAATTATAATACATATACCGACCCGAGAGGGAATTATACATATATTGTGAATTAATTACAACGAATTATAATCAATTACATATATGATTAGTTCTGGTTTGATAATAATTTAGAGAAACTATTAGTTTGTCCAGCAAACCGTTAGCTCCTCATAGCCGATTATAAAAGGAAGGTTTTTCTCTGGCCACGAGAAAGACTTCCTATTCTAGCATCAATGCGTAAAGCAAGGATACTGGATCGAAACGTTAAAGTGACCTGGGTTTGTTGCATGAGCAAAAAAAGACAATCGAGCATGAATATAATGTATTTAATATATATGAAACTACGGATACAGAGACTATACTACTAAACATACACAAACAATACACATATATAGAAAGCGAAAGTAAAGTCAAGAAAACAGAGGTGATCAAAGGAATGGCAACTTACTAACAGTTAAAACCTTTGAGAGCCAGCAAGGAAACTCAGCTTACACATCGAGCTTAAAACGCTTTGGAAAGAATGGTTCTATACTTGCATAGGTTCAGGTGCTGTGGTCGTTTCGTGTTTCTGCAGGAGTTTCGGTGCGTGCGGCTGAAGCGATTGGTCCTTTTCCGAGAAGGTTTTCTTCGGAGGGATTTTCAAACAAGGGTTTAACTTAAGAGTAAGATGACCGGAAAATAAAGAAAAAGAGTCCGTCTCCTAGGCGATGAAGAGTGAAGACTTAGGGCGACGGATGAAGAGGGTTTGACAAAGAAACTTGTTGCCAAACGATGGTCGTCCCGAAGAGAGGGGGCGCGTGATGGAAGCGCGGTCGCCGAGACGTCCGGGAGAGACGTGTGTTAAATGGCGAGAGACAATGAGAGATGCGTGTCGTTGTGTTTTAAGGACAACAGGCCAGAACGCCTCCTGGGATACATCAGCCAATGATGAGGGTGCGATTTTGGCGGGCAAACTCTTTCTTTGTCTCCATTTATGACCTAATTTGCATGGTTTACGAAGTGTCCGATCTGAGTACATTTTCTTCAAAGTACCATTAAAAATAGAAGAATGCATTTTACAGTCATGTGACATACATTTTCAATTAGAGCATAACGAAAGCTTTACAATGAGACCAAACTTGTCAGATGGCAAAGACATAAAAGGTGAGATACAGTTTATACTTGAGTTTTATCGTTTAGAAGAAAACTAATACAACTACAGTCATAGCTAAGCTTATATACTAGGGATAAATACATGCACCTTTAAATACAGCGACGGGTACATATTGGCACAGTCATATTTGGAGGATAAATGTACATTCACAATCTCCATGCGTGTTTGTGAGTGTTTGTATGTGTGTGGGTATTGGGGTTGTGGCCAGTGTCTGTGACCATATGTCCTTTAGTCCCACCAGGGTGACTCTTTGAAGTCTCTGGGGCTGGTGAGAATGTGTTCTGTTTTTCTTTACTGGGGTAACAAAGGTGCCAATGGGGCAATTGGTCCCGGACTTGCCGGAGCCGATTCGTGATTTACATGCACAGTTCAGGAGGCTAAAAGCATTCTGAAGATTCTAACTTGACGGGCAGATCCAATTTTGAACAGACACTACACCTTAGTCGCCCGGAGGGCGAGGTCCGTGGCGGCACGCAGCTCCCCAAGCAGCTGCTGGTCAAGACCTCCCTGGGGCATTTCCATCAATGCTTTTGCCTGATGAATTTGCAAAAGAGCCTTGGCATGCAGGGCGGAGGCAGCCTGTCCGCAGGCTCTGTAAGCCTTCTCTGTCAAGCCTGACAAGAATTTACAGGCCCGGGATGGGAGATGCGGCTCACCGCGCCAGCCGAAGGCCGTTGGACACAGTTGCATCGCAACAGACCTCTCGACTGGGGGAATCCGCGTATATCCCCTAGCCTCCCCGCCATCCAGGTTGGTCAAGTCAAGTCAAGTCACCTTTATTTATATAGCGCTTTTTACAATGTAGATTGTGTCAAAGCAGCTTTACATTGATAACTGGTACATTGTTTGGCTGCACAGCAGCTCTTAAAGAATAGTGTCAATGCAGGCAGATCAAAGCACTGTTGAATATCAAATGTCAAGTCAAATGTCAAGTGTCCCCAACTAAGCAAGCCAGAGGCGACAGCGGCAAGGAACCCAAACTCCATCAGGTGACATCAGGTGGCAGACAAGTGGCAAATTGGTGTTAAAATGGAGAAAAAAACCTTGGGAGAAACCAGGCTTAGTCGGGGTGCCAGTTCTCCTCTGGCCAACAGTGCTTTGTTACAATTCAGGTTGCTATCATAAGTCCAATAGGATCGCAACATTAAAAGTATTTATTTCAGTTCCATCCAATTGAGGATCGTATTGAGGATCACGCCGGTATGGACGGTTGTTAAGGAACTGTGTCGTGGCTGTCGTGTCGATGAGGCCCTCACAGTAGATGATCTAGTTGACTCAATCTCTGCTGATACGTCAGGGCTGCGTTGTGGTCGTGTCAAGGTGTAGGTCCTTGGTCTCACCTGGATACGGCCCGGATCCGGTTGACTACGGTGAACCTTGGGATAAACAGAAAGACTAATATTAGCGTAGATGCCATTCTTCTTCTGATGTAACGAGTACATCAGGTGTTATAGGAAGTGTTCCCGGTTCCGGCTGACCTAATTTATGCAGCCTAATAATCCTTTAACGGATTTGAAAATATAAATTGGTAATGTGTTATGTGTATGCCAGGTTAAAGAGATGCGTTTTTAGTCTAGATTTAAACTGACAGAATGTGTCTGCTTCCCGAACAATGCTAGGAAGATTGTTCCAGAGTTTAGGTGCCAAATAGGAGAAGGATCTACCACCTGCAGTTGATTTTGATATTCTAGGTATTATCAGCTGGCCTGAATTCTGAGATCGCAATAGACGTGAAGGACTATAATGAATTAGGAGCTCGCTCAGGTACTGGGGAGCTAAACCATTTAGTGCTTTGTAAGTAATTAGCAAGATTTTAAAATCTATACGATGTTTAACAGGAAGCCAATGCAGTGTTGACAGAACTGGGCTAATATGGTCATACTTCCTGGTTCTAGTAAGAACTCTAGCTGCTGCATTTTGTACGAGCTGTAGTTTATTTATCAGGCGAGCAGAACAACCACCCAGTAGAGCATTACAGTAATCTAGCCTTGAGGTCATGAACGCATGAACTAACTGTTCTGCATTTTTGGTGAAGGTGGACGAGGGACCAGGTCTCGCACGAACACTATAGGGCGTCCGCCAGGACCTGGTCACCTCATCATGCACCTCCGGGAAGAATGGCATCGGGGCGGGGCGCTGGGGACCAGCGCGGGCCTCCCCGAGGTACCAATCATCGAGCCGAGAAGGTTCGGGACAGGGTGGAGGGTTCCAGACGAGCCCGACCTTCTCGGCAGCCCGGGAAAGCATAGCCGTCAACTCAGGATCGGGCTTGGACAACGCTACGGTCCCGGAGGGAGGTAACACAGCCGAGTCCTCATCTCCCGAGGACTCTTGCTCACCTTCTGGTGCCACGATCGACATACGGTCATCCGCCGGTGCTCCGAAAGATACGGCTGGTCGCTCCGTAGAGGGACCAGCACGCTCAGTCAGAAACACCACCGGTTGCAGTGAGGTAGAGGGGACAGGGGCCCGCGGAGTGGCGCTCGGCGAGGAAGCCCTGACTGTGATCCTCAGATCACCCTGCCTACACGCTGACACACCGTCACCCCGGCCGAAACCATAGAAAACGGCGGAACGGGGCATAGGGGAGGGGACCCCCGCTCCCTGAGAACCAAGGAACGAGAGTCTCGATCTCAACACTGCAATAGTCATGTTCCCACAATGAGAACATGAACTATCCACAAAAGCTGCTTCAGTGTGCTGAACGCCCAGGCACGTGATGCAGTGATTGTGGCCGTCAGGGGGGACCAATGAACGACCGCATCCAGTAACGCACAGACGAAATGACATCTTGAAAAAGACGCAGGGTTCGTCTGTGAAGCTCTTTTAGGAGGGGAAAATTCAGCTCTCTAGTGCTGAAGCACACAGGGAGTGTCACGATGTGTTCGGGTACAGCACTCCCCGAACACAACGGAGGAACTGGCCCAAATCGCAACAGACAACAGCTGGGAATTTGGAAATTCTATGCTGTAAAAACAGCAGTTGAGAGCTTAAGCTCAGGCTCCTCGGGAAGCTCGCGACCTCGCTGAAGTGCCGTCACACCAACACAAGAAGTAATTTTCCTTTCTTCCTTGGCTTGAAGAATTCACTCTAGAAGTCTGAAAGCTGGAACACAACTAGATGGCTCCGAAGCGAAAGACAGAGGGTGATGGCATCTGCTCCCCTATTTATACCACCTGGCGGGGGCGGTGCACATTATGCAAATATCGCACGCCAACTCCATTGGCCTGTTGTAGTTCACTCGAAGCTGATAGGGCTCTCTAGCGATATCCCAATTCGTCGGTCACTTCTGACATACATCGAACGTGACCGACTGAAAGGGAACTAGGGCACTTTCAAAATGATTCTCAGTGGGTGCGTCACTGAGTGGGAAGAACCTGTTTGATGTTCTAATCGGAACGAAAGAGTGGTGTTTTGTCCCTATGCCGTCTCACAGTCACCCAGTTGCCCTGCTGCACGGGCTATAGCCAGAAATGAACAATGTACAGAGTTCACTAAGCTAGTCGCATCCAAAGCAGTATCTAAAGCCCTTGCATTCTTACTATCCTCAAGTTTGGATGTGTGTCTCTAATTCTGAAATCTTCTCCGTCAGCCTGAATATCTCCCTGCATTTATCACATGTAAATCTCACCGCAGACAGACAAAGCTATGCTATACATGTGGCAGACAGAGCAAGTGACAATAACAGGTGAAGATGACATGACTTACCGTGTTTGTTGACTGATCCTACTCACCACAGTTGTTTGATGGACTCGTAAAGACATGAGTGCGCGAGAGAAAAAAGCCGGCAAGCACGTATGGCGGGTTAACAGGCTAACAAAATGCTAGCGCGCTGTCCTAGCGATAACGATTTAGATTAAAGCTAGCGATGTCAGATTAACATGATAGGCAATTTTAGACAATATCTGATATATGGTGATGAGTAAGTTATATTTAACAATATAAACAACAAGGAATGATAGTAAATAGAGATTCAAAACAAAAAGCTATACGGAGCTCACAGACGCAAACCACTCAGCAGTGAGGCCATAATAAACAATAAAACACAAACAGATACATACATACAAAATACACAAGCTTATTTATAGGCAGAAACTCCATACAAAAAAAAAAACACTCTTGTGAGGCACACAGGAGACAACTCATTCAAAAGTGAGTTTGACATTAGCATGTTATGCTATCAACACAATACTCTAAGAGGCATAAAAAATACACAGCACACACAAGCATTCCCACCCATCTCAATGGAAGCTGCTTGGCTCGTACAGGACTGACTCCCTGGAAGTGTGAGATTTAAAATCTTCTATTATTGCTCATGGGTGCTTTATTCTGGAAACAGTTGCTTTTGAGGCAATCACCTGAGCCGTAAATGTCATGTGAATAATTACTCTGTACCACAGAAAAAAGATGTCATGACAACACTGATTGACTGATATCACTACAAGAACACATAAAGTTCCAAACCCTTCACTAGCGCCTAGAGCTATGATATCACATGGAAAAACAGTCCATCCCACACTTTTCTCCAAAACAAAATTGAGCACTTAAAATAACTATAATAGAACTAGAATGTACATTTACTGAAGAAAATGTGAATGGTGCTTGCAGTGGCAAAATCCGGCACTCAGTTGTTAGGGTGTTTCTAGGCAATTGCTAAGGTGTTCTGGGTGGTTGCTATGGTAACCTGGATGGTTGATAGGGGGTTGCTAGGGTGATGCTAAGGTACTTGGGGTGGTTGCTAAGGTGTTGCTAAGTGGTTGCTATGGTGACCTGGGTGGTTGCTAGGTAGTTGCTAAGGTACTTGGGGTGGTTGCTATGGTGTTGCTATGGTGTCCTAGGTGGTTGCTATGGTAACCTTGGTGGTTGTTAGGGTGTTGCTAGTGTGTTCTGGGCAGTTGCTATGGTAACCTGGGTGGTTGCTATGATGTTACTAGGTGGTGGGTAGTTGTCACAGATGGTTACTATGGAGTTTTTATAGTTCTTAGCATGATTTAGTCTGATTTAGTACTTAGCTAATCACTATTAGCATGTAGCTATTCACTGCTAGCATGTGTAGCATGTTGGAAGTCCTGTTTGCTAGCATGAGTCAAAAGAGCCAACCCCCATGTTTCTATGATATTCTGATGCAGAGATATAGGTCTTGCAAAATGGTTGCTAGGGTACACCTGTTTGGTTGCTAGGGAGTGGCTTGGCAGCTGCCAATGATGATACTCCAAAGGCTGCTTGCCAATATGAATGATATAAACCAACCCCCATGCCTCTATGATATTCAGTTTTGAAGATATCCTTCTTTGCTTTGGGTTGCTAGGGTGCTCTAAATGGTTGCTAGGGTGTGGCTATGAAGTTTTGAAGGTGATTCGTGATTGGCTGTTTGCTGCCCCGAGTTAAACGAGCCCACCCTCATGTTTCTATGACACTTCTATCCAAAGATATTCCTTTTGATCTTTTTCAATGGAAGTCTATGGAGCCTTTTGCTAGGGTGCTCTAAATGGTTGCTAGGGCGTGGCTTGATAGCTTCATAATGATCCTGAAAGACTGATTGGTTGCCTGTGTAAAATGAGCCCACCCCCTTGTCTCTATGACACTGTGATCCAGAGTTATGTTCAATACAAAATCCCTATGTAATTTACCATAGTAGGAAAAATGTGTATGCAGTCACTTTCTGGTTCAAGGGCACGGCTTCACCATAGTATGTCTATGGGGCAACTTTGGGCAGCTCTTGTGCCCTAGGGGTACAACTTACACCCCATTTTGAGGTATGGTCTGACAGAGCCTGCCAGCCTCTTCAAACGTGGTAACCCACATGTTTCTACGAAATCCTTGTTAGGAGCTATGACTTGTCAAATTTTGTCGCAATGCAAAGTCTATGGGACTTTTTCGGCTACTTTTCCGCCCCCCAGGCGAACATCGTACACCCGATCGCTTATAAAAGTCATAGCACACCATTCCTCAATAATCCACACGATTTGACACCTCATTCATGGGTCTATGACAAACGCTGCGGAAGGAGTAGCGCGTCAAACTTTTGTCCAGAAGAAGAAGAATAATAAGTATGCAAGAGAACAATAATGATGCTTCACCTTTGGCAAGCACCATTAATGATAAAATATTAGCAATATATAGGTCACTGGCAAAAACAAAAAAAATTGAATACACAGCTATTTTTTGGCAACAATAGAAAAAAAATGCTTGCCACCTTCAAAGTGTGTAATTATGGCATCTATCCATCACTGCTAGAAGGTCCATGTTTACCAGCCAAACCTTGACCCCTGTCTAGATTCTGTCTACCATCTTGGATAATTATTATGAGATTGCATTGTCTGAAAAGGTTACATGCAATGCTGCCTTAGAATTTGGCCAAATGAAGGTATAATTATGCCCACTACCTTTTGAAACAGCTTTAAAGTTAAAGAGCTGTCACTAGGTTAAAGAACAGAGCTGTTGTGTGTGAGGTAATCAAAAATATATCAATTATCTAGTTGCGTATTTTGGCAGGAGGAATAGTGAGTGGTCAGTTTGAACAGCTTTGGGTTAGGTTTTCAGACAAACTTACTAGTGCTATTCCAAAATATACATAATTTCATGGCAGAATTGCTCCCAGTGCACAGTTGGAATATATCATTTAACTATGGACATGTTCCACTTATACATTTGGCAGCCACACAATACCAATACAAGTGTCACAATATCTTTGTCTTTTTTAACAGTGTCAGGCATTTTTGTGAAATGTTGCTTGCAAAGTGTTTGTGCTTGAATTGTTATATATTTCAAAGACATACATTTTTCTTCTGTCTTAAGTGTTTAAGTTGATTTTGATGTTGAATAAGACTCATGATCTGGGCTGAGACTGAATTACATAGACATATACAGACATACAATGTTTGAGGAGACAAATAGATTTGCCACATCAGTCCTTAAAATACCTTTGTCTGATAACTGGTCCTTTCATACATTTTTTTATTGTGATTAAGTTACTTTGACATGCTGTAAGCCCCTCAGAGAAAAAAAAACACTGCAGCATGACAAGGGTCACACTTACATAAGCCACTGACTCAATCCAGTCTTTCCTTTTTTAGTGTCACTGTTTGTGTTTCCGGATGGGTGACCTGGTATAAACAGATGTATTTTTGTGCTTGTTTAATGGGAATGTTGAAGATCTTCAGTGTAATTTCCATGCTTTTTCTCTTTGTTTATCATATAGAGATTGATCTAACCAACTCAGAACAAACTAAAAATGAGTGAATTTCACAAACACTGCACAAATACACATACTGTATACACACATATTTACAAACATGATCAAATATAAAACAAAATTTCATGCACAGTAATAGCTTTACATAATTGCCAGTAATAACCTTTTCCCTTTCTGTGAGTCACGTTTGACATTATGTCGACTGACATTAGGGGTCTCACTTGGGAGCCCCAATCACCTCTGAGTTTTAGGAAAATGGCAAGTGAAATTGGTGAATGGAATTTGCATTACTAGCCACTCCCCCATAGGAGGACCACTAGGAGTGTTGCCTCCTCCTGGGCTGTAGCACAAGGCATCTCTTTAGCAGACATCTGCAGTACTGTGGGCTGGGCGACACCTAATACCTACACAAGATTCTATATGTGTATGTTTCACAGCACGTTTTCCCTGTCAGTAAACCCATGTCTTTCCCTTGGAAGATCTTCATTTGCCCACTCTCTGTGTTTGTAGTAGCTCCATCCCTTTCCAGGCAGGACCTACCCCAGAGATTTTTCCATATGTAGCATTGCCCCGTGGGTCAGTCCATATGTGTTTTTCCACATGTACCTCTCTATGGGTAGGATGTGGCCTCCGTAGCATCCCTCTCCACCTGGAAGGCATTAACCACTAGTCATGGCTGTAAAAAAATATATATGGAAAGAGAGCTGAAGGATTCTTTTCCTTAAAGAACATAAAGGAACAGCAGCTAACGACCTTCTCCCTGGTAAGCTCTGTCCATTCCATCCCGACAGGCATGAAGGACTACTCGGCGTTGGGGCGTTGGGAAGGTTACAATGTAGCAAGGGCAGTAACCAACAGGCACGCTATAGCTTGCCAGCATCTGCTTTGCCAACACTCGTAACTTAGTTCAGTGGTTGTAGCACTTTCCATAGGGACCCCTAATGTTAGTTGAAACATCAAACAGACAGAAAGGGAACACCTTGGTCACTGTCTTAACCCTCACTCCATGCTGGAGAAAACGGAGACGTTATGTCCCTCCTGCCACAACCTTGAACTGCCCGCTGAATGGCTCCTCAGTACAAACCTAATGAGTGGATGCATGCAACCATCTTATTTACCCGTATGTATGGGGGAGTGGCTAGGCGTGGAATTTTCTTTGGCCGTTTTTTTTAAAACTCAGAAGTGATTGTGAGAGCCCTAATGTCAGTCGACATAATTTCTCCGTTACTTCCCTCAGGGAATGAGGGTTACAACAGTAGCCGAGACATTTTCCAGTGTGAACTATGAATATTTGGTGTTGTAAAAGGGACAAATGCTTAGAGACCACTAAATCAAGTATACTGCTTGCTTCCAAATTTCTTAATCAGACTAATAAAATTGAGAGTTTGATATCTGGAAGTTGATCAAAATAGTGTTCCAACCATGGTAAAATAACCAATAGTGACGATATAAATATATCTTCACCATAAGCATGGCAATTATAAGTCCACTAAATATAAGTCCACTGGTGTTTCCGTGACACTAGTGGATAGATTAATGGCATGCCAACTACATGGCTATTTTCATGGTGAGAAAAATTAAAGATATAAAAACTAAATAAATAAATAAACTTATAAAAGAACCTCTTATAAAAGAGGTTTGTAAAGTTTATCTTTGATAAAAATTCTAAAACTTAAACTGGTCTCACTTCATTTAAAAATCTTTCATAAGAGTCAACTGAAAAGTAAAGACTCCTAACTGAGTTTAAGACATTACAGTCCATCAAAATATTCTTCAGCGATAAAGGACAAAAAAAGGCATTGAGGACATTCATGGGCATTTTTTGAGCTCTAAAGATGAAGCCTCCTTAGTTGCAGAATCTCATTCCCTGGAATTCCACAATGCCCTGATACCCAACAAAAAAGGATAATAAAATTCTGTGCCTCCAAGGACTGCAATCCATTCACAGGATTTTGAGTATGTTATTATTAGGAAATTGCATTGTTGAGAAGATTTAGTATGCTGCAAAGCCAAAATGACAGCACTGAGATGAGGAATCTGTATTTCCCAGGGCCTAACATGCCTTTTGCTTCTAGTGATTTATTATATTTACATTATATGAATTATAATTGTATAATTCAATTAATATAGTCATATAATTATTAAATTAATTAACGATTAATATAAACTTTGCATTTAAATTAATATATAAATTCAAGCTTTAATATATAAAGCTTTTAAACTGACTAAGCTTGTGTGTTCTTTTGAGCTCTTTGTGAACCTATATAAATTATTTAAATTCAGTTGATTCACATGCATTGATATAGTCACATATTTTCTTTCAGCTGCCTTCCCAAACTTTCGCTGCAGCTGCAGTGTTTATTACTGCCTTAAAATAATAATTTTCATAACAATCTCTTCATCATCAACAAATAAGTGAATTATGCCATCTCTCTTGTGAGAAGTGAATCAAACTAACACTCTCCATGTTCTGTGTGATTGGCTGTTCGCTGCACATGGCATACTTTCAGGTGCACATGCTTCAGAGTTAATCTTAAACTCTGGATCAAACTCTGAGTTGACAGAGAACGTTTATACTGAGTGTTGTGAGCCTGCTGAACCTGGGGCCTATACCATGAAGCCAGTTTAGGTGGATAGTATGTTTCAGTTTAGTTTGCAATCTCTTTGTAAGAGATCTCAAAATGAAATTGGACCAATCAGCTGTGAGCAAAGTGACACATGTCTGACGCAATAAAGCCACTCCCCCAGTTTCCTGGCTCCAATTTAAAGGTCACTACAAAGCAAAGGATTTTTAAATACAAAATTGTCTGGCTTTTAGTGCTTTATAATGATTTTATTATAATTATTTTATATGATTTATATATTATTTATATATTTATTAGACCCCTAATCCAATACACATGAACAATTTTAGTTTAATAATTATTATTAAACATTTAGTTTAAATAAACAAAATTATATACAGATAATATGTAATCTAAATAAGATTTGGAATTAGTAAATAAAGCTTTAAAAATGACTACATGTAAGCTTTCATGTCAGAGTCTCTATATCTATAAACTATATTATCAACTATATAAATTAACTTTATAACTTTCACTTGCACTGATATAGAAAGATATTTCCTTCTTGCTGTGAAATTCATTTATGTACGTCATATTCTTCAATCTCTTAATTTTCGGCAGAAGACTATATATATATATATATATAATATTTTTTTTTATTCTCTTGCAAGAAATGAATCGTAGTTATGAAAGATTGGCTGTTTGCTACTGATGTCACACTTTCATGTGCATTCGTTCCATGAACTCAGGATCAAAGCCTGAGTTAACAGAGAAAGTTTATGATCATGGTACCAACAAAGCCGGATTTAATTAGTTTGGTTTGTCAACTTGAATCTAATCCTGTAACCCTGAATTTGTTATACTACCATCATGGTATAGGCCCCTGATCTAAACTAGGGGCCTGTACGTGTGATCACGTGTGTTTCTTGTTTATTCTGAAAACTTCAGTTCCACTAATGCTCACAAATCTGTATTTTTATAACAGTTAAAGCTCTTTTCATGTAGTCATGATGTTATATTGTGTCATGTTTATCAAAATAAAACTGATAAAAAACGTAGACCCCACTACATTGGTATTTAAATAATATATGCTTATGTTGAACTTTATGTACTGCTTACAGCGTCTGTTTTTACAAGAATAAAGTATTGAATGAAATGTCTCTGAAACATCTGTGTATTAGTCAAATGTTGCATTCATTTCACTTCAGCTGTGATAAAGTATGCAAACGCAGCGCAAGCGTCACTATGGGAAGCAGAAAGTGTCCGACTTCACATCTCCGTTTTCAGCTCCACCCCAGCAGCTGATGTCGAACACACCTCTTGTATAGTCCTCATTTGCCTGATTGTGTTCACCCGATTCTCATGTGCTCTGCTCTCCATATTTATTGTGCTATTTTTCGTCTTGGCTGGTTTGTTGATTTGTGTGTTTTGTTTGACAGTGTTATGTGTAGTTACTGCCTGTCTGTTCAAGTTGTGTATTTGATCCTTCTGATATTTCTATGTAGCTCTCTTTTAACTCGTCTGATTTTAGAATTTTACTTTTTCTCTGGTTCATCCAGTCTTATTTTTTGGTTTTTATTTCTATTTTGTTGCATTCAAGACATTTGTTGCATGTTGCATTTTCTTTTTCTTTTGTTTGTGAGCTCCAGTTATTTATTTCTAGTTTCATTTTCTCTCATTTTGTTTTCTCTAGTATCTTTATCTGTCTTTATTTTGCTCTTGTTTTCATATTTATCTCTTGTTGTCTTGTGTGTTGTGAGTTTCATGTTGGTTCCTGCCCTGCCCATTCCTTTATCCTCCCTGGCCACTGATACTCCCTAGCCTGGTGCAGCTTCAGTTACATCTCCAAATGTCAAGCCTCTGGTTCCTTGAGCTGCCTCATCTTCATCATTGTCATCCCATCTGGTGCTGCCTCTTCCTATCGTCACCCAGGGCTGGTCTCAGCAGTCATTCTCAACATGCCTGTTCTCCTGTCGTGTGCCCTGCCCTACTGTTTGGACTGTTCATGCCTCAACCTCCTTGTTCTGTGCATTGCCAAATATCACTTACGCTCATTCTGCATCTGGGTCTTCTCTCACAGATTGCCATGATAGAATGAATGCAAAGTTTCACTTTTGTGAGAATGCAAAAGCATTAAAATATCATTTTTCTCCCTTTTTATCCAATTACCATGTCCCTTAAGTTTTTCCGAAGGGGTCCGATTGTTTAAAGGAAATTGAAAAAAGAAGGGGATGTTTTTTGTTCCCTCTCTTTCTTCAAAAAAGGAAAACTTAATGACCCCACATTAACTATTCTACCTGTTGTTCTTTACATAGCTGGCAGCCTGCATTGTGAAATGTAACCCCATTGGAGCACTGGTAATCCAGAGTTGGTAATCTGAAAAAGTGTGTATCTGGATCAGGGTGATCCAATCCAATTTTGCTTTGAAAAACTTGCACAAAAGAAAGATGGTTTACCTTATCCAGGGGTGCATTTCCCAAAAGCATTGTTAGCCAACTATGATTGCAAGTTTTGTTGAATTGTGTTTATAACGACAGAACTTGCGACCAGTACAGCTATGTTTCCATCCACCTATTTTTATGCATTGGGATTTCGCATCAAAAACTGCTGGATGGAAACGCCAAGATGTGCATAAATTCTAAAAATGCACATAAAAAACTAGTGCGCTCGTTTAAGTTGGATAAATTTTCTATCCAATAAGAAAACATGCGCATAAACTACGATGGAAACACATTTACCGAATAAATTCCTCGATGCGCATCAAGAAAATAATGTGACTTTGCGCGATGGGACGGCATAACTGTACTAACCAGCAGAAAAATCTTGTACTATAGTAATTTATAGAAAATACTATAGAGTTTTTGAACCATATTATAGTAAAGTACTAGAATTAATTTGTTGTGGTAATATAACTATATATAAACAAATTACTTTACCCAATTCTGTAAGTTTTCTACAACTATATATTATACTACAATACACTACAGTTTACTGTAGTAAAAACTAAAGTATACTACAGTATATATTACAGTTTATCAGTTCACTGTAGTTAATACTACAGTATGCTGTAGCATTCATTAACAAAGTGTTGTAAATACTATAATATATACAGTATACTACAATTTACTATAGTATGGTTCAAAAACAGTATAGTATTTACTATAAATTACTATAGTATTTTTTCATGTGGGGTTCGGTATAATTCCTCCCAGAACTGTCTTACATGACTGCGTTCCCAAACAGCAGCATTTGCCTCTGAACACAAAATAACATGTTTATTGCGTTTCGTCTGCTCGCTCTGAAACACAAATAATTTATTTATATACAAAAAATTATTATATACAGCAACTTCTTCTATGTTTCTTAGTGATATTTAGCAGTTTAACAGGAAATGATGATTTTGTTCTCTGACACACGGGATGGCGGTTTATTCGCAAATGTTTTATGCAATATTGCAATTTTGCACACAAGTTAAATTCGCAACTTTGGACGAAAACATAGCTATAGTTGGCTTTGGGAAACGCACCCCTGGATAGCAAAACATGGGATTTCCAAATCTAGATAATTCTGATCCAGATTAAAATTTTTGAACCACTGGTCCCAGATTTCTTTTCTTTCTTTCTTTCTCTCCCTCTCTCGATAGATAGATAGATAGATAGATAGAATGAGAACTGAGGTGGGAAAAAAACTGCATGATAAACTGGATTATTTTTGTTGGTTGATAATGGGTTAATTTGTCTCAAGATATAAGCTTTCAATTGGAGATGTTCTGAAGGCTCCCAGATATAGATGCATACCCTAATGATGAACTGTGTCCAACATCTGAATATAGCATTTCCTGGCTGATCCATAAGCTCCCATAGTCCAGGTGTGACCAAATTGGTGTTCTAAAGAGATTTAGCATAACTTAGCTTTCTGTGCCCAATTTATTATATACATGAAGATACTCACATATTACACATGCACATGTGTGGTTAGCATGTCATGAAATCATCATAAACCCATTAAATTAACTTGTATTGTGTTTTAGTTCAAACATTAACTGTTTCTTTCAACACAGACATTTTAATAAACATTAACTAAAATCAATTACTTAATATTCAACAATATTTTTAAACTGACTGTACTGATGCTGTTTTATGAGAACTGAACAGAGCTGGACAAAGACATCAGTTTTCTGCAGAACTGCTTTTTAGATAATTGATCTTTACAACAGAACTGAATCAACACTGAACTGACTTCAGCTGAACAACAGCTGAAATGCAACATTTTCCTGTTATCACTGTAAAGCTGCTTTGAAAAAATCTGTATTGTATAATGCGCAATATAAATAAAGGTGAATATTAAGGTATGTATGAATGTGGTCATCGTGATTTTGTAACATGTTGTACTTGGTGAAATCATGTTAACCAAATGAATGCATGGGTGAAAGTTCAACATTACACAGTCATGTTTGGGCCTAATGTGTACAGCACAATGCCTAGATTAATCTGGAATTGGTTTGAAAAGTGAATTATACATAAGGAAAAATCCTTTGAGACACTGTTCTAACTGTGAACTTTAAACTATGCAAATAACCCTCACACCGGCCAAACACAACGCTAGATCCGAATAGCGACAATTTGCAAATCCCTTCTGCAAAGGCAGGGAAAAAGGTTCTCTTTGAGACAAAGTTTGTAACAAGTAGTTGCACTGTTGTAAGTCTAACTCTGAAGCTCTAAAGAGAGATCCAAACAAATTTAGGGGAGTTTGAAAACAGCAAAAGCAACAACAACAACGACCAAGCGTGTGCCCCCCATTTTCACGACCTTCTGCACCAACTTCAGAATCTTCTCTTCAGTGATCTTCCTTCTGTGTGTTCCAAATTTTACAGATCTATTCAGCGTTCTTCATTCTTTGTGTTTATGACTGTTTAAACAAAATCCAGCTCCTTTTTTCCCACTGCAATGCAGTCCAGCACAACCAGTGGAAAGCATAATAACGTAGTGTTTATAAGTGCAGCTTTTCTTTATGTAACCGCTATACCTACTGGCATAGAGTGAATTTGCATATTCATATATATTTGACCCATATTTTACGCAGCATACACACAGTGTTGTAAATGTTAACCAGTGTAGCAGACAAGATAAATTTCGACATAAATAATTGGCAGGAAGCTAAAATAACATTTTTATTTGGGGTGGCCTACCATAATGCTGTAGCCCAGGAGACTCTGATTATCTTACAGCGGCCCTGTTCAGGCCCTTTACTTAGTACTTAACTCAGAAGCACCTTTAGCATTGATTACAGTCTGAAGTCTTTTTGGATATGATGCAACAAGCTTTTCAGGTCTCTCCAGAGTTGTCCCTAGGCCAATCTTGCATTGTCTTGTTGGAAGGTAAACCTTCAGCCCACTCTGAGGTCCTGAGGGCTCTAGGCCAGGTTTCCATTAAGGATAGTCCCTGCCCCTGAAAAACACCCCAAACAGCATGATACCACCATGTTTCACTGTTAGGAATGTACTGTGCAGATACCCCATCTTGCTTCCACCACCGTGCTGGGGTTTCCACCTGTAGCGAATTAACTCAAAGGGGAAATATTAATAATTATCCATAACTCTTTATGATTATTATGATTAATTATGAATATTTGAATCAGTTAATCAGATTAACTTGATGTAGCTACATTAAAATTTCAATCAATAAATCAGTTCATCCTGTGAACACTCAGTATTGATTATTAATTAATTCTAAGAGAATGGTATTTTTCATGGCCACAGAAAAATAATTCTTTCTTAGCATTTACAGTGCTTTGTAGTAAGCATTTACAGAGCTGGTAATAAGATCTGATCTTTTAAGAGGCAATCTATTGCAGACAGAGAGTCAGAACCAAATATGTATTGTGCACAAGTTTTATTAGCTAAATCACGAACACACATAACTAAACTAACAAACATATACATACATACACACCAGTCACACGTACATGGATAAAAGGATAAATGATAGAGTGAAACCGGAAGTGGGAAACAGGAGGAGCTAGGGAGATAGTCAAAACAACCTGGAAAAGGACCATCAGTGTTCTCAGTAATAAAGCACCTTTGCTAACAAAGGGGTTCACAAATTAATACTAAATCGCTGTTTAGTGTTAGTGTACGATACTTGCAAAATGCCTTTAGCTGTTGAGGAGCATCGGATCTGCAGGCTGAGGAGAGATCCTTGATGGTTTGGTCTGAAGTTGTAATCAATATCTTCTGCGTTGGATGAAGAAATATGAAACAACTTAAGCTGTTAATTTGACTCTTGTAGTAGGAAAGAGTTTTTTCTCTCCGGGTCAAGCACATGGTGGGGGCAGGTAAAGGCCTGCCGGCCTGACCTGAGAGGCCACCAGCAGAAGTTGTCTTGGGGCAGTTGAAGATGCAAGAGAGGGAGGAGCATTGTGCGCTGGCTTTTAAGGTCCAGGAGAAGTCCCACCTCCCAGGGTGGACCTGACCAATGAGGAAAAAGGAATTTTTGCAATGGAAATTCCTCTGTGAGGGGGTTTTATGAGCCTTTGTTCTGTAGCAAGATATTAGCATAAGACATTGGATTGGATGTTTGAGAGAAGATCCTTCTAGATTCTTATAATACTGATGTATCACAGAGTTAGCAACATGTAACAAATTACCAAATAGGAAACGAAAGTTGGAGTCCATCGATACCAAACATGCTACCCATGTGATTTTAGTTAACCATAGTATGCAACTCTGAAACAATACCATAAGAGTTCAAAAGAGAGAATTAATACATAGGCCAAATCATGAGGAAAATCATGAGATGGAAAAATTGGATACATGCTTATACATTTCTTAAGTGGTTATATATATAGAAAATATATAGGGGGAAAGGGTTTATTTGTCCTTCTTAACAGGAATTAAGTCAGAGTCACAAGTCTCTGCAAATTCCTTATCCTTATCAGTCTTCCTGTCAGTAACAGGACACCTAGTTCTGCCTATGTGTTGCAGTTTGGGAGGATGGGTTCAGAGAACTTGTGAGGGAGAGTTTTAAATATAAATGAATAAATGAATAAATGTGTGTCTGATTGGTCCAGACGCTACACACCAGACATAATGCTTGGAATTGAGGTTCATAAGACCAGAGAATCTTCTTTCTCACAGTCTGACAGTCCTTTGGGTTTTTTTTTTTTTCTTTTGCAGATGCTTCACTGAGGATAGTCTTCCATCTGATTGAATTCCATTCAATCTCATTTAACTGTTTGACTAAACTACTTTTTAAACATTTATTATTTATCAATATTAAAGGGGGGTGCAATGCTATTTCATGCATTCTGAAATATTTACACTGTTGAAGAGTTGGATTTTCATGCTAAACATGACCAAAGTTTCAAAACACGAGTTGGACGTGTGACGGAGTATTTCTGTGCCAAATGACTACTTCCGGTTTTGGTACAGGATTTGGAGAGTTTTTCTTCTAGTATGGCCCTTTATCACGTAATAAAGGGCGGAATTCCTTGTAAAGGCACTTCTCCCTGATAAGCGTGCGCACACACATCACCTAGAACAAGAGCAAGAGCACGCCCATCAACGCGTTTCATTCAGGATATGGAAGCCGAGAGATTTTTCAACAATGGCTGTGTCCAATTCAGGGGCTGCACCCTTTGAAGGCTGCATACATCATCGGTCTCATTTAAGAAAAATAACTGTTAGATTGCAATGTAAGAAAGAAATTACAGTATTTTACACCTCACAATAAATATCAGTCAATTTTATTATGGTTACTTTTCTTAAATATGACATCCTTGATGAAGTATTCAGCCTTCAAATGCGACCTCCGGAGGACGAAGCCTCCGAAATGAGACGCAGCTCCTGTCACTGAAGGAGTGTGTTTTTGGTTGTGAGGGAAAGATTACCTTTTTCAGCTTCCCAAAGAACCTAGCGTTAAGGGAACAGAGGATGAAGTTTGTTTTTTTGGGGCAGCAACGGAGTTGTGCATGTATGTTTGTTTGTTTGTAGATTGGCAGAAACTGTGTGTGATACCCCCCCTTTAAACATTTATTTACATTTATCTCCTGGAACATATCTCATTATAACTTTGAGCAACCTTCAAGCTTATTTTGGTGTAATGTTTGATTGTGTGGATTTTTGACTGTGTGATGGTAATAATGTGTGATGATAATATTTTTATAATTTTTTGTAAAAATTGGACAAGACCAAATGCCTGCCATTATAAATAAAAACAAATACACATTTACAATCACAAAGTGATGCTACATATTAATTTAAATTTTCATTTTGTAAAAATGTGCAAAAATAAGAATTTCTCAGAACATTTTGTGAAGAACATCTGTAATGCTATTGCGAGACATATTGGAGCTCTACCCATGAAGCTATTGCTCCAACAAAATAGAAAAATTCAGACAAATTTATCATTTTACCATTTTTAAAAACTGAGAAAAAAAAACAACATTATTATTTTTATAAGTTATTAGAATTTATCTTTTATCTGTGTATTAAAAGTGAAATAAGATTTGTATTTATGATTTGTATTTTATTAATTTTGTATTTGTTTCTCAAACGCAGTTTTATTCTGATTGGCTCACAAACTCTGGAACAACAACAAACCCTTCAGAGTGTTTAACTGCACAATTGTAATACACAGCGGAAAATATTGTTCCTTCCTTGAAATTACCAATAAAACTAAGCTGTTTGAAATTCTGATATATATTGTAGAAATTCAAAAGAAGCACGCACACACACACACACACACACACACACATTGAATGTTATCCAGACTATCATTTGATCTTATGACCTCTGATGCTTATTGCCTTTTTCTCTTTTCTGTTCTTGTTTATATCCGTCATGTCTTCTCTTTTTCATCTTGTTCTTCAGCTCAGTTTTCTCATCTTTCATTACAGGAATCTCTTCTCTCAGCTTCTGAAACTTCTTAAGATCAGCACAGAAAAGTACCTGAGACACAAAACGACACAAAGAGGTCATCAACATGAAAAAAAATTATATTATTAATTAACGAATGTTGTAGAGTATTACTCACAGACTGTGCCCAGCCGGCATAGGGACCCCAGAGTTTTCTAAAGAAGTCACCTACAAAAGAGGATCAAAATATACCTCATTTATTTTGAGAAACTGCGAGTGGAGTTTATCCATCCAAAACTCACAGACACAAATTGCTAGACTGTTGTGGGTGGTTGCCAGGCAAAATATATTATCTGGCTACTAACCAATCTCTTTGTAGACTCTATCAGTCAAGGTCTTCTGGCTGTTACCGGCTGCAAAGTTGTAGTCACGTTTGGCGATCTGCCACACATGTGTGTCCACAGGAAGCGCCTCAAACTTGTCCAGTGACATCAGACATACACAGTCAGCCACCTGATCCCAAGCAAGCATATTTTACAGATGTTGTTCACAGATATGATAAATCTATGCGTTTAACAGCTAGAGCAATCAGTTAAGCTGAAATAAAATAAAAGTCCTCGTGTAAAGGGAAGTACGCCAGTAGAGACAATAAAGGAGCATATACTAGAGGCATACTCTATGCAAATTTGTTGCATTGTATTGCAAGCATGTGTCCCATTGTACATACTGTACTTAATGCACTTTCCTGTGCTACCAATGGAGTTGATCAAAAGTTTGTTCCATTAAATTGAACATATTAATATTATTCAAGTAGCTTTAAGCACTGACAATTTACCTAACTTTAACTTCAGATTTAAACTGCCATGAGAGTGATTGACCTGAAAGAGAAAATCCTCCATAGAAAATGGAAGTTCATGGTATTACAACCCTTTGAGCAAAGCTGAAAATGCAACGTATAATTGCGTTACAATTGTGAGGCTAAAATTGTTGGTATTTTTATGAAAAAATGCTGGCTTAATAAATAATTACTTTGAGACCAACTCCAGGAAGAGTTCTCAGTGCATCTCTGGTCTGCAGGTAGGGAGCGCTGCGGAGTGAATGGAGCCAGTCAGGGCCATGAGAGTTCACAATGGTTTGTGAGCTCTGCTGCAGAAAACGAGCACGGTAGCCAAAACCCAAGTCACGCAAACGCATCTCCACACTAGGGTCTGTCACATATATACAAACAAAAATTAAAAAATTAAGCATTATCCTTTTCAGTGCGTGTATAATTTTGCATTATGGTGTGTCAATGATTTTGTTTTTTAAACGTATTTACTCTTATTACCTGTCTGTCTGGAATGTGAACATGATTGTGATGCCTTTATTTATATATACAGTGGGTACGGAAAGTATTCAGACCCCCTTAAATTTTTCACTCTTTGTTATATTGCAGCCATTTGCTAAAATCATTTAAGTTCATATTTTTTCCTCATTAATGTACACACAGCACCCCATATTGACAGAAAAACACAGAATTGTTGACATTTTTGCAGATTTATTAAAAAAGAAAAACTGAAATATCACATGGTCCTAAGTATTCAGACCCTTTGCTCAGTATTTAGTAGAAGCACCCTTTTGATCTAATACAGCCATGAGTCTTTTTGGGAAAGATGCAACAAGTTTTTCACACCTGGATTTGGGGATCCTCTGCTATTCCTCCTTGCAGATCCTCTCCAGTTCTGTCAGGTTGGATGGTAAACGTTGGTGGACAGCCATTTTTAGGTCTCTCCAGAGATGCTCAATTGGGTTTAAGTCAGGGCTCTGGCTGGGCCATTCAAGAACAGTCACAGGAGTTGTTGTGAAGTTTATTTTTTTTCCTCAATGTACACACAGCACCCCATATTGACAGAAAAACACAGAATTGTTGACATTTTTGCAGATTTATTAAAAAAGAAAAACTGAAATATCACATGGTCCTAAGTATTCAGACCCTTTGCTGTGACACTCATATATTTAACTCAGGTGCTGTCCATTTCTTCTGATCATCCTTGAGATGGTTCTACACCTTCATTTGAGTCCAGCGGTGTTTGATTATACTGATTGGACTTGATTAGGAAAGCCACACATCTGTCTATATAAGACCTTAAAGCTCACAGTGCATGTCAGAGCAAATGAGAATCATGAGGTCAAAGGAACTGCCTGAAGAGCTCAGAGACAGAATTGTGGCAAGGCACAGATCTAGCCAAGGTTACAAAAAAAATTCTGCTGCACTTAAGGTTCCTAAGAGCACAGTGGCCTCCATAATCCTTAAATGGAAGACGTTTGGGACGACCAGAACCCTTCCTAGAGCTGGCCGTCCGGCCAAACTGAGCTATCGGGGGAGAAGAGCCTTGGTGAGAGAGGTAAAGAAGAACCCAAAGATCACTGTGGCTGAGCTCCAGAGATGCAGTCGGGAGATGGGAGAAAGTTGTAGAAAGTCAACCATCACTGCAGCCCTCCACCAGTCGGGGCTTTATGGCAGAGTGGCCCGACGGAAGCCTCTCCTCAGTGCAAGACACATGAAAGCCTGTATGGAAGGACTCCAAGATGGTGAGAAATAAGATTCTCTGGTCTGATGAGACCAAGATAGAACTTTTTGGCCTTAATTCTAAGCGGTATGTGGGGAGAAAACCAGGCACTGCTCATCACCTGTCCAATACAGTCCCAACAGTGAAGCATGGTGGTGGCAGCATCATGCTGTGGGGGTGTTTTTCAGCTGCAGGGACAGGACGACTGGTTGCAATCGAGGAAAAGATAAATGCGGCCAAGTACAGGGATATCCTGGACGAAAACCTTCTCCAGAGTGCTCAGGACCTCAGACTGGGCCGAAGGTTTACCTTCCAACAAGACAATGACCCTAAGCACACAGCTAAAATAACGAAGGAGTGGCTTCACAACAACTCTGTGACTGTTCTTGAATGGCCCAGCCAGAGCCCTGACTTAAACCCAATTGAGCATCTCTGGAGAGACCTAAAAATGGCTGTCCACCAACGTTTACCATCCAACCTGACAGAACTGGAGAGGATCTGCAAGGAGGAATAGCAGAGGATCCCCAAATCCAGGTGTGAAAAACTTGTTGCATCTTTCCCAAAAAGACTCATGGCTGTATTAGATCAAAAGGGTGCTTCTACTAAATACTGAGCAAAGGGTCTGAATACTTAGGACCATGTGATATTTCAGTTTTTCTTTTTTAATAAATCTGCAAAAATGTCAACAATTCTGTTTTTCTGTCAATATGGGGTGCTGTGTGTACATTAATGAGGAAAAAATATGAACTTAAATGATTTTAGCAAATGGCTGCAATATAACAAAGAGTGAAAAATTTAAGGGGGTCTGAATACTTTCCGTACCCACTGTATGTGAGGAATAATTGACTCCGGACCATTGAATTATTACAAAAAATAAAAATAAAAAAAAATGCACACCCAAGGTGGTTATACTCAAATGTGCTTGCATGACATGAAAAACCTCATATGCATCAAGGAAACATGTCTGAGTTTCTATTTACCATATTTAATGTGCTTTATGTACATGTGCATTGATCAATGTTTATATTGTGAACAAAAGCCTAAATCTGTTCATAATATAAAGCAATCATGTCTCTTCAGAAAACTTGGATTGAAACACTCAATTCATATGTATTACGTTTACTTGCATTTTATGAACTTTAAGTCAATTTAAAAAAAAAAAAAAAAAACTTTAATTGAACTAAACTGGTCTGAGAAAGCAATGGCTGGTAAAAACACTAACTGCATTTTGCCATTTCTCCACAGACAGATGTCTGAAGTAGACCACAGATCAGCTTGAATCTAAAATCATAGACGTTTTAATGAGATTAAGGGTGTTGTGCCAGAGCTCTTTAAATGAAATGAATACATGCTTTAAACACTGCAATGTTCCATGTGTGAGAGACCTGACAAACACATGCATCAAGCCTTAATATGTTTTTATTTTATTAATATTTGAAATATAATTTGTTTCATTGACAATCACTATACAGGTGCGTCTCAAAAAATTAGAATATCGTGGAAAAGTGCAGTATTTTTCATCAGTTATTTAAAGGGTTAGTCCAACCAAAAATGAAAATTCTGTCATTAATTACTCACCCTCATGTCGTTCCACACCCGTAAGACCTTCGTTCATCTTCGGAACACAAATTAAGATTTTTGATAAAATCCGATGGCTCAGTGAGTTCAAATTAATTTACACTTTCAAACGCCCAGAAAGGTACTAAAGTTATATTTAAAACAGTTCATATGATGTAACGAAGCCTTGTTTACTGAAAGCATGCGACTGTTAAAAAAAACCTGACCAAGGACTGGGGCTGCAAATTAGCGTAGAAGTCTGTATGTGGAGCATCGGCTGCTTGAAATTGCAGCAATGTTATACTACATTGTCCCTGTTAAAAAACTAATAAATAAATAAATAAATGTGACTACAGTGGTTCAACCTTAATGTTATGAAGCAACGAGAATACTTTTTGTGCGTCAAAAAAACAAACTAACTACTTTA
Source organism: Ctenopharyngodon idella (assembly GCF_019924925.1). Taxonomy (NCBI): domain Eukaryota; kingdom Metazoa; phylum Chordata; class Actinopteri; order Cypriniformes; family Xenocyprididae; genus Ctenopharyngodon; species Ctenopharyngodon idella. The sequence goes on from NC_067227.1 coordinate 6,196,834, forward strand.
TTCAACAATATCTAATGAAGGGCGATTTCAAAACACTGCTTCATGAAGCTTCAAAGCTTTATGAATCTTTTGTTTCGAATCAGTGGTTCAGAGCGCGTCTCAAAGTCACGTAACCCACTGAAATTTCGAAACACTTGTGACGTAACGAAGCCTCGTTTACTGAAAGCACGTGACTTTGGCGCTCCGAACCACTGATTCAAAACAAAAGATTCGTAAAGCTTCGAAGCTTCATGAAGCAGTGTTTTGAAATTGCCCATCACTAGATAGTTGAATAAAGTCTTAATTTTGTTTTTTGCCGCACAAAAAGTATTCTCATCGCTTCATAACATTAAGGTTGAACTACTGTAGTCACATGAACTGTTTTAAATATAACTTTAGTACCTTTCTGGGCTTTCGAAAGTGTAAATTAACTTACAATGCAGGCCTCACTGAGCCATCGGATTTTATCAAAAAATATCTTAATTGTGTTCCGAAGATGAACGAATGTCTTACGGGTGTGGAACGACATGAAGGTGAGTAAATAATTACAGAATTTTTGGGTGAACTAACCCTTTAATACCTGGTATCTCTCAGCCTAGTTCAGTACTCTCAACCACAATCATGTGGAAATCTGATGATTTGACAGTTGTCCAGAAAGCCATCATCAACACCCTCCACAATAGAGGGTAAGCCACAAAAGGTCATCGCTGAAAGGGCTGGCTGTTCGCAGAGCCATGCATATCAAAGCATATTCATGGAAAGTTGACTGTAAGGAAAAAGTGTGGCAGGAAAAGGTGCACAAGCAACAGGGATGGCCGATTCAGAAACTTGGAAGAGCTTCACTAGGAATGGACTGAAGCAGGAGTCAGTGAATCAAGAACCACCACACACAGATGTCTTCGGGAAATGGGCTACAACTGCCACATTCCTCGTACAAAGCCAATCCTGAACCAGAGACAATGTCAGAAGCGTCTTACCTGAGCTAAGGAGAAAAATAACTGGACTATAGCTCAGTGGTCCAAAGTCCTCTTTTCAGATGAAAGTAAATTTTGCATTTCATTTGAAAATCAAGGTCATAGAGTCTGGAGGAAGAGTGGAGAGGCACAGAATCCAACTTGCTTGAAGTCCAATGTGAAGTTTCCACAGTCAATGATGTTTTGGGGTGCCATGTCATCTGCTGGTGTTGGTCCACTGTGTTTCATCAAGTCCAAAGTCAAAAAAGTCATCTACCAGGAGATTTTAGAGTACTTCATGCTTACGTCTGATGACAAGCTTTATAGTGATGCTGATTTCTTTTTCCAGCAGGACTTAGCACCTGCCCACAGTGCCAAAACTACTACTAACTGGTTTGCTCGCCATGATATTACTGTGATGATTGGCCAGACAACTCACCTGACCTGAACCCCATAGAGAATTTATGGGGTATTGTCAAGAGGAAGATGACAAACACCTGACCCAACAATACAGATAAGCTGACAGCTGCCATCAAAGCAACCTGGGCTTCAAAGCAACCTGGGCTTCAATCAAAGCCACTGGAAGGCAAGCCTGCAACCTTTAGCCAAAAAAGCATAATGGCTAATGCTAACTGGCGGTACGGGGTGGTACGCATTGGCGGTATGCAGGGTGGAGTTTTGAACGGCGACATGACAGGCTGAGAAGTGCCGCGTGTGATTAAGTTAGCCGTTACACCTTCTCCAATGGTAAGAGATACAGACCCTCTTATCTCCCTATAGTAATACGATCTCTGCTTCAATAACACCTCAGCAGTACCACAGGCTGATCGCCTCAATGCCACGCCGCATTGATGCAGTAATTCGTGCTAAATGAGCCCTGACCAAGTTCAGAACTTGAATTTTTTTTTGTATTGTAAATACATTTTTGATTTATCTTAGGAAATATTCTAATAACTTGAGATACTGGATGTTTTATTTTTATGAGCTGTAGCCTAATGCCCAGTTCAGACTACATGATTTTAGCCACATTTTGCCACGATCTACTTGAAGTAGAGTGTCGTGGGGATTCGTAAACAACAATGGGCGTCGGGAAGCAAGATTCGATCGTTTCAGCTTGTGTAGTGTGTCATAGTGGATGACAACAAGGGACAAGGGTTTCCTCAAGGGACTACCACGACAGAGTGAACAAAGGTAAATTAAACATATGTTACCTCAGTTCTTTTTGGAGGAAATCCAAATATCCATGCAATCCAGATATGTGTGCACTTTTGGACAAGACAGAGCAAAACACTGCTAGCCATTGTTTTTTTACGCTCACGGCACCTTCTGTCAGTCAATAGTCCCGCCTTCTCGATGACAGCATGCACGTGGTTAAAGACGACAAGCATTGAATGATCGGGTAGCAACGTGTAGTCTGACACGTTTCTTGTCCACAACTCGACAAGATTTTAGGAGTCAAAATCTTATAATCTGACACAGCGACTATCGCAACGGACAAAAATATTGTGTAGTCTGAACCCGGCATAAGCCATAATCATCAAAATGATTATGGCTTAGGCTACAGAAAAAGGCTTGATATATTTTAGTTTATGTCTAATGAATGTGGAATATATGAAAGTTTTACTTTTTAAATTAAATTACAAAAAAAACATTAAATTTTACAAGATATTCATATTTTGAGATGCACCTGTATGTTAACATGCAAATGCATATACATTTTTGTATAGCTATATGTAAAAGTAGCAGAGTCGCCATGGATGAGTTCAGTTTAAATGAATTAAATATGTTTATTGGTTAAATTGAATTTAGCTTAATTAAGGACTTAATTCAATTTTGCTAGCTTTTTAAATGGTAGTCCATTAGCTCCTCTGCAGACACCATTGTTAACTTTAGCTGCATATCTGGATCATAGCTGTATTTGCTGTCTAAGAGGCGAGTTGTGTTATGTAGACAATATGAAAGCACCCAATAACTTAAAACAGTGATTACAAAAAAAATCTACTTCATATAGAAAACTAACAGTCAAACATTTTAAGAGTGTTTATACTGAACATTATTTATAGCTACTTTTGTATTTCATATTGATTTAAGTTTATTAGTAATAGCCATAATTGTCTTACTTGATCACTGACAAAAAAAAAAAAGAAAAAAAAAAAAAAAAAAGGATTGTGTGTGTGTGTGTGTGTGTGTGTTTGGGGGGGGGGGGGGGATTGCATGACAGTACTGAGTGCTAGCAAAGCTACCTGTAAGATCTTGCAGAGGGGGGAAATCATGATAGGCCACATCATCAAGCTTGCAGAGGAGAGTCCCGAGTGTCTGACACAGTCTGTCAACCATACCCTGAATCCGCGAGATGTGATTATTAGAGCTGCAGATGAATGAGAAAAGACACTCCACAGGATCTTGACGCAACAAACGCACTCCTGAGATTTTCAAACAGACAGACAGAGTCTCACACACACACAGTAAAAAGGAATTTTGTATTAGACACCTTCCTTCTGCATTGTTAGTTTTTAGATTTTAGTTTATGTTGCACTTGCTAATATGTCAGTCGTCATGGATCTATATTGAAACAAAGTTTGTTTTGTAAACGTGTGTAGCATTTGGCTGGTCATATGATCTTAACATGTCTGGTCTATGAAGCAACCTGCTTCTTGTAAAATAAATCAGCATTTATTAAGCAACGTAAACTACTGGTCAAAAGTCTGGAATAAATTTAGATATTTTTAATGTTTATGAAAGCAATTTCAGAAACACTTTACAGTAAGGTCTCATTCGTCACCGTTAGTTAATGTATTAACTAACATGAACTAACAATGAGCAATACATTTGTTACAGCATTTATTAACCTTTGTTAATATTAGTTAATAAAAATAGTCGTTCATTGTTAGTTCATGTTAGTTCACAGTGCATTAACTAATGTTAACAAATACAACTTTTGATTTAAATAATGTATTACTAAATGTTGAAATAAACATTAACTAAGATTAAATGCTGTAGAAGTATTGTTTATTCGGTAACACTTTACAATAAGGTTCATTAGTTAACTACATTAATTAACAAACTAATAACCGGCATAACTCTCGCACAAAGTTTGCACATTGCTTGTGTAATATCCACTGGCTGGAAATGGAAATATTACCAGTATTGCGACGCATCACCTGACATTTTTCTTTATCACCAATTGCTCGCAAAATGGACAACAATTCATATTTTGCGCGCCCCGTGTTAACATTTCCCGTAATAAATTAATGACCAAACAAATGAACAAATATTCCTAATGAAAAGGGCCCCCCACCCCCAAAGATAATATTGTGTATCAGCAATCTCACACGCTGACGATAGGAGTAGTTCATATGGGGGAGGGCTCAGACTTGCGGTTTTGCCACTGATGCTTTCAGTACTTGGAAAAAAGCATCATGAAAATTCAGCATAACATTGCATTTGTTTTCAAGGGAAAATCATGAAAAAATTATAACAGAATTTTCATTTTTGGATGAACTATTCCTTTAAGACATATACCTGTGAAGATGTTTGCTGTATGTTTAAAGTGTGGATCCGCGGTGCTCCAGTTCCTGTAGAGATCCCCTAATTTAACATCTAACTGGAAATAGTCCCTCAGAAGATCCTCCTCTTTGTTGTCAGTTTCTGACATAACTGTGCACATTCCCACCTCTTCCTGCTTCATGTCACTCATTCTTTTTGACCTCTTCACCAATAACTGCTCCTTCTCTTCCACTTTTTGTTTCTGACTTTTTTGTGTTCCAGGATTTTTTTGATGACTGTAAACATAGTACCATAACATATCCTCTGTTTGAGTTAGTGTCCACACTTTCCCCCGCATTACTCCCGTCCAGTGACCATCTGCAGTCTCGCGCCATCTAGAAAGATAGACAATCAAGAACAATGGAACACAAGAAATTCATATGCTTAAAGAAACATGATCAAAAATCAGCTTGTATAACTTTAAGCCATTGTTCACAATTAAATACTTTGCGTTGAGTTGAGTACTTTGCTTACTGGGTGCTATACATTGTACACTGCTTACTGTATTTTTAAATAGTATTTAAATAGTAAATATATATAAAAAAACAAAAATAAAAAAAAGGTTCAGAGAGGGTGTAAAATTAAAAAATGGCTTGGGTATGAGAAACAATGACTAACAAATGACTAATGACTAATAAATGGACTACAAGGAGTAAATGAAATGCTACAAAAGCATAGAATGTGACTCTGTTGAAGAGAGCAATGAAACAGTAGCATATAGTTTACCGGAAGGTCTGACCACATCCCAGAGTGAGATCCAGACGAAGCTCTGACCGTGGACATGTGATTGACCGCCATGCCTTACAGCCCGCAGAGAGCAGAGCATGCTGGGACATTATGTAGCTTTGTTCCTTACACCATCAAGACAAATCAAGTCAGCTACTGTGATAAAAAAAAAAAAAAAAAAATAATAATAATAAAATAAATAATAATGATAATTCAAGGAAAGAATAAAATAAATTAAAACATGTTATGAAAATACACACAAATATAAATTTACACAGGAGAAAAATAACTGAGGTTTGTAGCGTACAAAGATACACATGAAAAATGCCACTATACTTAATATCATCGTGCATGCTGTATTCAACAGAACAGAAATAATTATTTTTAACAGAAATAAGTATAAGTCACTCCAGTACCAAATGTTTGCTGTCCACGTGGCGGAAAATGTTGCTAATGTCTGGTTTAAGTTAAGCAGGCTACCAACTGAGAAAGCAATAGGGAATGGCACAAAGTAATCATAACCTTTATCATGCCACCACAGATACATTTATACAAGTTATCAAACGACCATCAAAGCAAAACCTGGCCTATACAATTAAAATAATAAATAGCATATATATAAATAAAAAACACAAACAAAGACTAGATGGCTGTTGGCCCATTTATTCTTATTATTTAGCGTATCCTAACGATAGGCCACTGGCAAATCAGTGGCTGTAATCGTTAAATCAGATCACATGACACAATGTACAAAATATTGAGCATATATGAACAGTTATTTAAAAAAAAAAAAAAAAAAAAAAAAAAAGCTTAACTTCGACGCTGAAATGCACTTACGTTACCGAACAGTTTCTGTGATCCGAGGAGTGTGCGCTTATATTTTCGGTGGCGCTTTAACACGAAAAAGGAAACTCATGAATATTCACATAAGCTCCACCTAGTGTCACCAAAAATCTCAGACACCGAATATTTCAGAACTACTGCAGTGATGACATATTTTTGTAAGGGGGGGAAAAAAAGAAGAAATGTTTGTAGGCCAACCCGGAAGTTAGCATCTTCTTCTTCAGATGTTTTATGGCTGCTTCTTCTTTCTGTTTTACGGCGGTTGGCATCCAGCGTTTTGATGCATTACCGCCCCCTGGAGTGTGGATCAGAAAATAATTCTAAATCATCCCCCCCACACACACATTTCTTCCCTGACCCTACTACTACTACTACTACTACTACTCTTCCTTAATGCCCCTATAATTCTTCATATCCTATCAAAAATCCCTGTTTCTCTTAAGAAATTCATAAGAATTCTATTCTGTGCCCTATGTTTTGTGCTCAATATTAATGTGATGTCCTGAACCCCTGTCTCCCTCAGCTTGTTCCTCATTACCTCTTTTTGTGCTTCATACTGTTACATAACTACCCATCTAGGGCTGGGGAGCCAGTAACAAAATAAGAAAATAAATTAAAAAAAATAACTAAAGAAAGAAAACCTTGGAGAGAGAACCAGGGCAATCCAACCTCCCGTCCCAGAATCAACACAAACACCAATTCAAATTAGGGTCTTTTAATTGAAAAGATAAAGATTGAGAATACTAATTTTGTTTATAAAAGTATTAACAAATGTAGAGGGAACAAAACTTCAGGGGAGGGCTAGGCCAAAATAACAAACAAAAGCCAAACTAACCCAATAATTTTATAAAATTACCTAGACAAAGATAATCCACAAATAAAATACATACAACTTCCCTCTCTCCTTACCTAGCCATAACCAGGAGAAAAAGAGAAGTACAAATAAAAATGGCACCATCCCCCTACCTTCCCTTAAATAAAAAAAAAACGTAAAAGGTTAACAAACATAGATAACATAAGGCATAAACAGAATCAAAAGATACTGAACAACTTCAGTTCTCTTTCTGTTAAAGAGCTCAACAAAATACTGAGTTCAATCTAACAACAAGTGAGTCTGGGCAACAGGAGGAAGTATTTGCCCTGGCAAAAGGAAGTCTCTCTCTCTCTTCTCCACAAATCCACCACGTCTTAAATTCCCACTCCTTCCCATCAATATCCAGTCACCCAAGACCGGATTGAACACAGCTGATTGAAGCACCTGTCTCGTGATGAGAGAGAGAGAGAAAGAGAAAGAGAAAGAGAGCGCAAACAACCAGATCCAACACACGCACATTATAATAAACACATTGAATACATCCTTGGACGTAACAATACCTGCATCTCAAGACTATGCTCTACCGACTCCTCTTCTTGACAACCTTCACACTGACCAGTATCATGTTTCCCTATTATCTTAAGTGTTTTATTTAATAGACATTGTCCCAATCTTAACCTAGTTATCACCATTTCTTCTCTCCGATTGCCACTTCCAACTCTTGTCTCTTTAACAAGCCTTTGGATTTGATATAAGTGCCTCCCTTTCCCCTCTCTATCCCACATTTCTAGCCACTTTTGATTTATTTTCTCCCATATCACACTTTTAACCTCTGTTTTGCTAATACTTACTTGTATTTCTATGTTTCCTTTTGTTAACATCCTTTTTGATAATTTATCTGCCATTTCTTTTCCCCTTATTCTCACATGTCCTGGAACCCATACAAATTTTACCTGTCTTCCTTGATTTACTATTCTTGTCACTGACTGTATTTCAAACAAAATTTGCTAAAGCTGATGACGAATCTGAGCATATCAAAACTTTGCCTTGTCCTATCTTTTCCACCCATCGTAAGGCAATTAACATTGCCAACATTTCCACAGTATATACCCCTAACTTATTAGATGTTCTTCTATTGATTCCTATTCCTTTATCTGATACCACCACCCCCAATCCTGTTACTTCTGACTCACCTTCCTTTTTTCCTCTAACACAAACCAGGCTAAAACAGGCCAAACTAACTTCCATGGAGTAATCTCTGGATAAATTACCTCAAATTAAACATTTCTATATAAAATATTATAAACCCTTGACTCCTTTTGTGCTTTTTGAAATATACTTATTACTGACAGGTCATTAATTCCTACATGGCTTAATGATTCTATAAACTGAATTCTTTCTCTGTCATATTTGGTACATTGAATCAACACATGTTCAAATGTTTCTGGCAGGCCACACTGTGCACAGTTTTCAGATTCTCTTTTCCCTATGATGAACAGTGAGCAAATAAGGGATGCGTGTCTATTCGAAACCTAGATATTACAGAGCCATCCTTTCCACTTCCATAGCTGTTTCTCTCTACCCCAGCTTTATTTTGAATATTGTATAGATGCCTGCCTTTTGTCTCGTTGTCTCATTTTTCTTATGCCATTTCCTGTGTAGAGCAGATTTTATTATTCCTTATTATTTTACTTCAGTTTTACTCAGTGTTACATTCTATCTCTATCTCTGGATGTTTTAGAGATCTCTTTGCCAAATGATCTACCTCCTCATTACCTTCTACCCCCACATGCGCTGGAACCCATAGAAAGGAAATATTCACTCCTATTCTGTAAGATATTGTAGAATTTCATACAATCCTGCCTGGATGTTGTTGTTGTTGTTTTTTTGATAGGCTGAATCATCGCAAAAAAAAAACCAAAAAAAAAAAAAAACCTCTGTGATCAACAGAAGTGAATCAGAAGTGACCAACACAGATGAATTCAACTTTTATGAATTCTGAAGCCTAGATACAATCGGCAGAAAAAAGGTAATCTTAGGCTATAAGAGAAGGGTCGCTCAACTTCAACGTCACCACCACCAAGCTTCCGATAACTTTCAGTCGAACAAACAAAAAATTTCCCCTGAAAGTGCGAGTTAGAATACTGAACAGATTCCGATGTCCTTTATACGGCTTAGATCAGAACATTTACATCGTTTAAATAAATCTACTTAACAATATGTTGCACTTCACACAGCAACGCTCGACTGATGCAACAAAGTGTCAACAGAGGAGGCGCATCGATGATTGGTGGAAGGATGCGCGAAAGCAAATCTGATTGGAGAAATCATGGTTCGTACAACGCCTTTCTCCAGCACTGGAGGAAGTGTAAACCGGCGTGTGTGCAGGAAGGGAAATGGCGGACGCGGTGTCTATTTTCATGTCAATTGGCCTTAGTGAGCAGAAAGCTAAGGAAACATTGAAAAATGAAACGCTTTCATCAACACTCAAGAAGGCCATCGAACTGGTACATAATTAATTAATACGCATAATAAATAATTGCTATTGTGCCCTGTCAAAGGCATTAGCCTCTTGAGAACTTGCATGACAATTTTTTACCCATTACATTTACGAGAAGTGTTTGAAAAAGTTTTGAAATATTGCTTATATGTTACTGTTGTGTTTTTGTTTCTCAGGCTCAAGGGCTTGGGTCCGCTGGTATTGATAAAACTACAGGCACTCTGTTGTACAGTATGGTGACACGACTTAAAGACACGAATCGACTTTCTTTCCTCACAGAGTACATCATTAAACGAAAAATAACCACGGAACTGCAGTTGTCAGGTATCTGGTATCTATTGTTCTGTCACTTTTTTTTTTATTTCTTTTTTTTTATCGGTGTCTATAATGTTCTGTCTTTAGTAAGAATATGTATATCGGTGTAATTGATATTAGTTCTCATGAGCAAGGCCTGTTCACTAATTTGCTGTACACCACTTGTTGACATTTTTTTGCTGATATTTTTGTTCAGCGGCGTTGGACTTTGTGAAAAGTCACCCTCAGGATCATGTAGATCGGCGTGAGTTTGAGACTGCCTGTGGGGTGGGAGTGGTGATCACACCTGAACAGATAGAGGATGCAGTAAGGACACTTCATTTACAAATGTTCACAAATGTTTTTCTGTGGTGTGAGTATAGATTAGATATTATAGGAGGAGGTCAAATATGGTAATCAAATGTTTGGACACACCTACTCAATTGTGATTACTAATTTGGAATAATAGTAGTAGTAGTATAAATTTAATCGCGAATGGAATTATGGGAACTGTGTATTATAGTGACCAAAAAAATATAAAAATTAATGAAAACTATTTTATCCTCTTCAAAGTTGGCATCTTATATCTATATTTCAGCTTTACTCACTTTTCAGTCTCTTATTCTCTCCTTCATGAGGTGACACCTGAGATGCTTTTAAACAGTGTTTTAAACTTTTGTTCAGGCTTTAAACTGGTAAATAAAATCAATAATGCCCAGCATCTCATGGCATATTATTTTACTTTATGATTCTGTCAGACTGGCTGTTGCCAGGGTTAATGAAGGGATGCTTTCTTATTCTGTCCATCTGTATTTTCTTCTTGTTTAGCAAATGGTTAAACTGTTTTTAAAGTTAAATGTATGTGGTACATCTAAAGTGTATCTGATTACTTTGAACTTTTCTGTGGTTTTTAAGTATAGGGAGTATTTCCCAATTGAAGTGCAGACATATCAAGTGGTTAGTTTATAACTGTTCTCTATATATATATATTTTAATTTATTTATTTAGAGGCCAAGCATTAAAATTGTTTTCTTTCTTTATTTAAGCAAGTTTTATATTATTTTTATTAAAGTTGAGTACAACACTTTTCAAAAATGCTAAAATTATGCTAGATTTTCATAGTTTTCAATTAGATCTTTAAGAATCCTTATCCGCCATTGACCTATTAACTCTTCCACAGGTGGAATTGATTATCAAGAAACACAAAGATCAGCTGCTGGCAGAGAGGTACCGCTTCAACATGGGAATACTCATGGGTGAGGCAGTATGTCATATGTCGTATGAGTACAGTCATGTGTTGTGCTGGTGAGGAATAGGTTCTGTTTGTGCTCTTTAGGTGAGGCTAGAGCCACTCTCAAATGGGCTGATGGAAAGATTGTCAAGAATGAAGTAGATATGCAGGTTTGTGCAAGTGTGACAATTTTACTACCTTGCTCTAATCTGTCCAAATCATTGTTAATGTACGTGCACTGAATATTTCTGTTGGTTTCTTAGGTACTGCACCTTCTGGGTCCAAAAACAGAGGCAGATCTGGAGAAAAAGCCCAAGGTATTTTTTTTTTTTTTTTTTTTTAATGGTCTCTGCTGGTGCACAGCAGAGGGTTCTCTCTCATAACATTTTCCACAATTATATACAACTGTATTTATGTGGGCAGGTTATATTGCAGCAGTCCAAAATTACTGCAAAAATCACAAAAATAGGCAAAATGACAAAAATAGGAATTGGTGTCTGCCATCTGAATGTATGTTGCATCATATTGCATCTAATCAGGTGCTTCCTTTGTAGATAACTCCATTAATTATAATGCAAGTGATCTATTGTTGTTCTATTGTTGTTTTCCGTTGTTGTTGTGGTTGTTTTTGTACAAGACAAACGGCTTTAACAGCCTTTTCTTCTGTGGAAACGCACAGAACAAGCAATATTTGGCACAATCTCTGATACCAGCACTGGCACTATGTTGGTGTAAAACACATTACAGATAATTCTGTAGTTATGTCAACCATGCAGCTGTGAAATGTGCTGCCATCTTTTTTCTTTCATCACAGGCAGCCAAAACCAAAGCTGCAGAGAAAGATGTGAAGATTGAGCAGGTTTCTGAAGTAAACGGTAGGACACAGAAAGCTATCAGACATTTTTCTCATGCACTTGATGATATGAAGTTTCTACTGATAGAGATTTTGATATAATCGTGTATTTTGCAGTATGTAAACTGCTTAAAGTCTCCATGAAATGGAAATTGTTATAGTTTTTTCTAGGGATGCACTGAAATTTTGTTCGCCGAATATTAAAAAAGAAAAAAAAAAGAGATATATGAGCCAAATATATATGGCACCCTGCCCCTCAGTTTTCAGCACTCAGGTTTCACTCTCGCACAGCATTTTTTGCAATTTTGTGAGCGGCACCGCTTCCGAAGATACACCACTTCGAAGTGACTCTGGCCAAGCAGGTAAGTCTGTACCGGCACCCAGTTTGCTCTGCTCGATGTTCCGCTCCGTGTGTGCACTCTGCACAGTTGTTTATGGCCCAAGAGAACGTTCCACTCACCGGAAAAGTCTGCTCAAATAACGTGCCGACATGAAATTTCTCTGTAGTAGACTTGTTTCTGTTTGCAATAGCCCTATAATGTGCTGTAACATGGTGTGGTACAGCCGTGCTGGGCAACGGTGGTAAAATAACGCTACCCTCTCATTCACTGATCCACTCCAAGCTACGCTTTGCTCACATGCTCTGATAATAATAGCTTTGTAGGACTATACATTATTTTAGTTATTGGTCAAAAAATAAATCTGTTAAACCTTATTCTGTTGCATAGAACTGAATGAAGAATAATATATTAATATTTATATTTTCTGTCCAATTTTTGGTGTTTTACTTTAAATAAAATGTTAGGCCTATTTTATTTTGTTGGCTTGTATTTTTATTTTTTTTTTTAATTCAGATACAATAAAATTATTGAATTTAATTAAAAAGTCTAGTATTATCCAGCAGCCATATCACCCTGTAGCCCAAGACTGGTTGCCCACTGAAGCTAAGCAGGGCTGAGCCTGGTTAGTACCTGGATAGGAGACTTCCTGGGAAAACTGGGTTGCTGCTGAAAGAGGTGTTAGTGAGGCCAGCAGGGGGTGCTCACCCTTGTGGTCTGTGTGGGTCCTAACACCCCAGTATAGTGATGGGGACACTATACTGTCAAAAAGCACCGTCCTTCGAATGAGACGTTAAACCGAGGTCCTGACTCTCTGTGGTCGTTAAAAATCCCAGGATGTCCTTCGAAAAAAGAGTAGGGGTGTAACCTGACATCCTGGCCAAATTTGCCCATTGACCTCTGTCCATCATGACCTCCTAATCATCCCCATATAATGATTGGCTTCATCACTCTGTCTCCTCTCCACCAATAAGCTGGTGTGTGGTGGGCGTTCTGGCGCAATATGGCTTCCATCGCATCATCCAGGTGGATGCTGCACATTGGTGGTGGTTGAGGAGATTCCCCCTTCCATATGTAAAGCGCTTTGAGTACCCAGAAAAGCGCTATATAAATGTAAGGAATTATTATTAATTATTATTATTATTATTATTATAGTATTAATACAATTATACAAAAAAAAAAAAAAAAACTAGAAATAAATAATTTAAGTCATTTTCAGTTCCGGTGTTCGGCCAAGTGCATCCAGAATTTTCATTTTTGGCCCAGAATTTTCATTTCTGTGCATCCCTTATTTTTTCTTGTCTGTTGTGATGTATATCTGAGTGAAACGGCTGCATGAGAGAGTTTAGGCTGGGACTTCCAAAGGAAATTGATTGGTTCTATGTTGTTTGCTAATTGCTGTGTCATAAGTGGCAGGTTGTTGGAGGGGAGGGATTGCACAGCTTGAATATGCTTCCAGTATTAGTCACTTCTAGTTATTTTAGCTGTACAAAAACAGTTTGAACAAAAACATAACTGCTTGATACTGCAAACTGGTATTTGTTATATATTTATATATATAATATTTTATCATATTTTAATTTATTATCGTAATCATACAAATCGGGTTGTAATGCAAATAGTATTCTCATTTTTGCACGTTGTTTTTCTATTTACTTGCCTATTATAGCGGCTAATGAATTGTAGGTTTCACCTAGTCACAGGAAATAGCTTACTTAATTTAAGGTGGATATTAGATCCGTGTGTTATGTCACAGTGTCAGCAGTGTCATATGTTAATGTATAATAACTCTTCTGTCTATGCTGATAATGTTACTCAAACATCAAAAGACAAAGAGAAAATCACTCGCTGCTCTTGACTGAATAACTTTAGTAGCTTTAATAAGAATCAGTGTATATTTAATTCATACAGTGAAGACTGCAGTGTTTTAGTAGTACTGTTAAATAGACCTGTACCTGAAAAAACTTAATGCTGAAGAAATCTGGAGAAAAAATTAACTAGAAAATCAACTAGAACTTTTTGTCAAAGTATGCTCACTCTTTTTCATATAGTATGGTTTATTCAAATTATACTGATTTAACTGATTCATCTAACTTAAATTTTTAAACTTTGGTAACACCATTTGTGCTATGGACAAAAATGATACCTCCAATTATGTGCCTTGTTGATTTGTGTTGTTTTCTTATTTGCCTGGTAAAATAGGCAAAAATAATCACATGGACTTGCATTAGAGGGATAGCTCACACAAAAATGAAAATTGTCATAATTTATTTACCCTCATATCATTCCGAACCTGCACGATCTTTTCTTCTGTAACCAAAGTTTTTGTGACCATAGACTGCATTGTATGGACAACAAAACGGTTTCTTAGAATATTTTTTTTTTCTTTGTTCTTTCTTTGTTTTTAATTTTTGAATGAACTATCCCTTTAAAGGAGGGGTAATGTCTAAATGTCTATTTTATATTTCTGTCTTTCTCTGTAGGTGAAGGAGAAACAGAGAGAAAATCATTGATGGAGCAGCTGAGAGGAGAGGCGCTGAAGTTCCATAAGCCAGGTGAGAGTGTTGACATGTCTGTGTCAAGGACAAGGACAAATCTAAGGAAAGCTTATTTGTATATTCTTGATCACTTGAACATCACTTCAAAGCATCATCAGCTGCACACAAATGATCTGCCCATATGCTGTTGAAATTTGGTTATTTAAGAAATTCATAATAAATATTTGGCGTGTAATGATACACTCAAAACTTCTCAGCAGCGAAATTTCCTATTAATGACAGACTCAAAATCTTGTCTTCAGACTCTGGCATCTTCCAAATCTGAACACCCAGCATTTCTGGAAATTTTAAACAGTTTGCAGTCCTTGGAGGCACAGAATTTTAAAGTCATTTTTTGTTGGGTACCTGGGCATTGTGGTATTACAGGAATGAACAAGCTGATGCGGCGGCTAAGGAAGCTTCATCTTCAGAGCTCAAAAAATGCCCAATTCCACCTTCCGACCTCAGAACTATTATAAATAATTACATTTGTAAGAAACAAACTTAACAAAATCAATCCTGTAGTTGGTGCAAAATGTTGTGTCCACTTTGAAAATCGCTGGGATCATATTATCTACACACGCTGTCGAATAGGGCACTCCAGACTAACCCATATGATGATAAACATCAAATTTTCATTTTTGGGTGAACTATCCCTTGAATGGGTGAAGATCCTCCTTTATGCCCCTTGTGCCAGAATCCATTATCACTTAAGCATATTTTGATGGATTGTGATAGTTTGAAATCTGTTAGAACTCTTTATTTTTCTGTTGATTTATATGAAAAGATTTTTAATGAAGTAAGGCCTGATTTAGTTTATCCAAGATCAAATTTAAAAACCTAATTTAATTTTTTTTTCCCTTTTAAAAAAAAAAAGAAGAAAAAAAATCTCGTTCTCACCATGAATATAGCCAAGGTAGCTTGCATGCCGTTAAATCATAAACAAACAAACAAACAAACATAATGATACACTTATGTCTTGATTTGAAACAAATCATGATATTGAACTCATGTGATACTATCACAATATTTTTAGCCAAAATATAGATTCTTATTATTATTATTATTATTATTATTATTTTATTATTATCAGGACCCACAAATATTCCCCCATTGCATTATTATATATTCTATTCAGCACTGTATATAGTAGTTTAATGTAGTAATGTCACTGAAACTCTGTAAACTTTCTCAGTGTAAACTTTCAATGCAGGCATTCATTGGATCTCTTATACAGACAAGCCTAGCCGCACAGATCGTTGCTTGCTATGTCCTGCATCTCCTGCTATTAATACACTATACATATAAGAATAAACCATCTAAAATGCTTTGAATAATCATACTACTAATATTAGCCTAAATGTGATATGGTGATTTAAATGATGTTTGCGCTTTCACTTTGAGGACTGCCGTTCCAGTGTGTATGCGCTTCATATGATAATTTCTAATTGCAAGAAAGCGTGTCAAAATGACTATTCCCAAACTGTAAATGGTTAGTTTATCCAAAAATTTAAATTCTGCATTTACTCACACGCTTTTGCGTGTCAAGCAAGCATTTGAATGTCCTTATTTTCAGTATATGCGTGTTGTAAATCTCTTCATCATATAAAGCCATCGTGTCTCTTCAGAAGACTTGGATTTGGATTAGACCACTCGATTGATTATTTTTTAATGTAGTAATGATTTTGACATTTATTATATTTTTTGGATGTTTTAAATTTTAGAGGAATGGACTTTAAATGGAGGGACAGAAATCTCTCAGGTTCATAAAAAAGATCCTCATTTGTGTTTGGAAGTTGAATGAAAATCTTATAGGTTTAAAACGACAGGAGGGTGAATACATTACATTATACCTTATAAATACAGTAAGCTGAGTCTTGGATAAATAATACTATCTCGAATCATATAGTTTACATCAGCGATATATATTGTTGCATTTTTATATCTCACTATAACAATGTATCGTTACACCCCTAATAAATATGAATCAAGAAGCCCTTTTGAAATACTTGAGATGTATGGTTTATTTAAACTGCAAAGGTAAAACATAAATGAAAATGTGACAGAAGTGAAGGGGGAGGAGAATTTATACGTGCGTCAGGTTTTTGACTTTCGCATAGGATACATCTGTGCATCCTCGCTCATAGCTCCTCTGGAAGCTTCCTCACTCCTCGTTCTTCACCTCTGCAGTGCAATTAGAGAATTGAGATGACCTTCAAGATAGCTAACTTTGATCGTTTTCTGGGTCACAGGCTAGAGGATGGAGGAAAGAGGAAGCATCCATATGAATACTGAGAAGCACCCTTCGACTCTGTACAGAACCTCAATATGCAAAACTTAATCCAAAGTACCATCAGGGTTTTTTAATGGCTAAAAGTGAATCATGTGACTTATTGTTCTCTCTCTAGGGGAGAATTACAAGACGGAGGGTTATGTTGTAACTCCCAACACCATGAATTTGCTGAAGAAGCACCTGGAAGTCACTGGAGGACAGGTATGACCTGAATGCGAGTTTGTTAAAACTATGACTAAATAGCTATTGGTTAGCTGTTGGTTAACTTCATCCAGTAGCCTGTGTGGTCTAGGTCAGAAGTGGCACAGGTTATTACATTTTGATGAAAGATTAAGAAAATAAACACTTTTTGTCTTTTGAATTAGTGTCACTGAAGTGTGCACAATAAGACCAAGAACTAAATTAGTTCATTCATATTGCCTAAATATTTTCTCTCTGAATCAGATTCTCACTTATACTCCACCTCTTTGTAGGTCCGCACCCGTTTTCCCCCTGAGCCTAATGGTATTCTGCATATTGGTCATGCCAAAGCAATCAATTTCAATTTTGGTTATGCCAAGGTACACACACACACACACACACACACACACACACACACACACACACACACACACACACACACACACACACGAACAACTCTGTATAATAAGAAATTCCTGTCTGACTTCATGTGTCTGTGTGAAGGCCAATAATGGCATCTGTTTCCTGCGGTATGACGACACAAACCCAGAGAAAGAGGAGGAGAAGTACTTTACTGCCATCAAAGACATGGTGGAGTGGCTTGGTGAGTATTAAGATCTGACTTGGCAGATTTTTAAAAGTTGAGCACTTTATCTCACTTGTGGTCTATGTTGTTTTCTTTTAAAACTTTCAAACGGTTGCTCTGTCACAGTAGTTACTTCAAAAAAGAAAGTTGACACTTTGCTGCAGTGTGTGCTTGCAATGCATTATGAATTGCATTTAAACAGATTTCAGAGCATGATTTAAAAGAAAGTTTTAAGTAAAGGGCTTTGTGTTATGTGGCAAATATTACAAAAATGTTTCAGATGTAATGTTACATTCAGATTTTTGATTGAAGAGCATTTTTCACGTATGTATGTGTGTTTGTTTGTTCTTCTCTATTATTCAGGGTACAGACCATACAATGTCACGCACGCCTCTGATAACTTCCAGCTTCTCTACGATCTTGCTGTTGATCTCATTCGCAGGTGAGATTACAAAATTGAAGTCTCAGGGCTCTATGCTTATAGAACTTGTGCACCTAATTAAAGAAGAAGAAAAAAAATTAAGAGCACAATTGAAGTCAAGTATGTTAATGTGCCATGCACAAGAAGACATAAGAAAGCAAAGCTTAGAAATAATGACAAAATTCCGGAACATAGTGTGAGATTAGGAGATTACTTTCTGATAAACCAAGGCTGAATTGTGATTCATAAAACATCCATGCTGATCTGCTTATCAAAATGTTCAGACACATCAGGCTGAAGTGATTATTCAGCCGGTCATTTCTAGGTTTTGATAGTAAAATAAACTTTCCTAATTTACACTTTAAAAGATTGTATTCTTCAGGATATGACCCCTCAAAATATGACCCTTTTAAAAAATATATCATATATAATTACCAGAGAACACAGTGCGGTCTGTATTATTGACTGTTTATTCCTTTTTGTTTGTTTGTTTGTGTGTAAGGGGTCATGCGTATGTGTGCCACCAGCGTGGAGAGGAGCTCAAGGGTCACAACATCCCTCCCTCCCCCTGGAGAGAGCGACCCGTGGATGAGTCTTTGGTTTTGTTTGACAGGATGAGGAAGGGCATGTTTGCAGAAGGGGAAGCCACTCTTAGAATGAAGATGGTCATGGAAGATGGTAAAATGGACCCTGTGGCGTACCGGATCAAATACATGCCACATCACAGGACAGGAGACGCATGGTAAAACACTTTGTTTCACTCACATGGTGTGGTTTTGTTTCTTATTTTTATGCCACTCTCTTTTTGTGTCTTGTGTACAGGTGCATATACCCCACGTATGATTACACACACTGTCTATGTGACTCCATTGAGCACATCACACACTCACTGTGCACCAAAGAGTTTCAGGCCAGGTATGTCACTCAACATTAATGCATTTTATCAGAGTATCAGGTAGGGCTGGGTATTTCATGATTCGTTTTTTTCCAATTCACAAGCACTTCATTTCTCTTTGATTAGGATTTTAATTTGATTCAGTATCAACAAAAGCAACAATGAAGAGGGATTCATCAACACTTGTATAATAATGTAATAATCAGCAATCAAACAATTGTATACTGTAGCAAAGTCCATAGTTCAGGGAAGGCGGCAGCGAGAACCAGCAAACAGTAAAAATACTTCTAATGTGAAAATAAAACGTAAGCAACAAAACAAGAACAAGCTGCAGCTGCCTCACGGCCGACTGTTGCAAATAAATATGATAAAACCATAATAAAAATGTTCCAGGCCTAGTCATATCTCGCCTTCCACTGTCATTTTTATCCTTCCGGAGCTCCTCCATGGGATTCGAGACCACTGTCTCCTTCGGGTGTTGTTCATTAAAATTCTCTTCACCGGCCTCGCTCCTCTCCCACATATACAAAAATTTAAATTGCACATAAGACCGTTTTTATATTTAATGATGTAGTTGTTTCTACTCCAATTCATTGTTGAAATATAAACTTCTAAACATTTGCTGTCATGACAAATAATTTGTTGGTTTTATTCAAACATGCATTAAAGGGTTAGTTCACCCAAAAATGAAAATAATGTGATTAATTACTCACCCTCATGCCGTTCCACACCCTGTAAGACTTCGTTAATCTTCGGAACACAAATTAAGATATTTTTGTTGAAATCTGATGGCTCAGTGAGGCCTGCATAGCCAGCAATGACATTTCCTCTCTCAAGATCCATTAATGTACTAAAAACATATTTAAATCAGTTCATGTGAGTACAGTGGTTCAATATTATTATTATTATTATTATTATTATTATTATTATTATAAAGCGACGAGAATATTTTTGGTGACCCAAAAAAAACAAAATAACGACTTATATAGTGAATCAGCATGTCGAATCATGATTCGGATCGCATGTCAAACCTCCAAACTGCTGAAATCACGTGACTTTGGCGCTCCGAACTGCTGATTCGACACACTGATTCATAACGCTCCGAAGCTTCCTGAAGCAGTGTTTTGAAATCGACCATCACTATATAAGTCGTTATTTAGTTTTTTTGGCGCACCAAACATATTCTCGTCGCTTTATAATATTAATATTGAATAATGAGACCGCACAGTACTGCTTTCCTCAATTTCCATGATATTTTAGACATGCAAACATTTATTGTCTGGTCTCTCGTGACGTGTTATGCAGTGATATACAGAGTAGCTAGTAAATAGCTTTCACAATACGACTGTTACCACATTGTGTTGTTTAGTACACTGTAACACTGTATTAACGAATCGCCATTCATGGCTCCAACTATCCTTATAAATTTGGGCACAACTTTTTTTTTTTTTTAAGAAGTTGAACTCACACTCAGAATTATAACATAGTTATAAAACAGGTCTCTTTGTTTGCGTATGCCTGAGGCTACACTACAGTACATATGTACTACATGATGGTTTTTGTCTCTCTCAGACGATCATCATATTACTGGTTGTGTAATGCTCTGGATTTATACTGTCCGGTGCAGTGGGAATATGGCCGACTCAACCTTACGTATACTGTTGTTTCCAAGAGGAAG